>NC_069504.1:973911928-974199428 GCF_027579735.1 Bombina bombina
CGAGAGCGGCGGTTTAGAGGGTAATAACTTTATTTAGTTGCGGCGGTGTAGGGGGGGGGCAGATTAGGGGTGATTAGACTCGGGATACATGTTAGGGTGTTAGGTGCAGACGTTTCCCATAGGAATCAATGGGATATCGGGCAGCAGCGAACATAAGCTTTCACGATGGTCAGACTCCCATTGATTCCCATTGATTCCTACGCCAGGTACGCTGGTCTGGAATAGTGGCGAGTACCTGGTAGTAGTTTAATAACTACCAAAAGTAGTCAGATTGTGCCAAACTTGCGTTCGGAACATCTGTAGTGACGTAAGCATCGATCTGTGTCGTACTGAGTCTGGCGGAACGAAGCTTACGTCACTATATTCTACTTTTGCCGGGCAGTAGGGGTTGATAATTAAGGCGAATCAGCCTCGCCACAAATACGCTGCGGAATTCCAGTGTATTTGCGGTTAACGGCTTGATAACTAGAGGCCATAGTGTGTGTGTGTATATATATATATATATATATATACATATATATATATATATATATATATATACTGTATGTGTGTTAGTATGATAGATCATCTACATTATAGGATCAATTAATAGCACAAAGGTAGTACATTCATAAAGTGGTATGTTGCCTTATGCTCTAAATCCATTGAAATTCACTGCCCATTTTCAATCAATTAAACTTTGGTCAGATGTGCAAATGTGTGGTGCTAAGAATTTGTGTCCTGCTGAATAGTGATGCATTAATGTATGTCAGGCTATAGAGCTAGACAAACAAGAAATGACAGTTTTGTCATGCCTTATTGTGATAAAAGTGGTATTGGAAGACAGATCTTGGAAAAAGAATCTTCTACAAATGTAGACCCCATTATTCAGATGCAAAGATGAGATGTGCTGGGACTTCAAAACAATGTTTATACTTATCTTTTAAAAGCAGTACATTTATTCAAAAAGAATAAGGAACACATAATAAAAACATACATTTTACTGGAAAAAGTGAATGATGAAAGTATTCACTATAAAATGTAGTAACAGCCTTTCTATGTGTGTTATAGATGTAACTAAAGAGAATAAGCAAATTCACTACATTTGGTAAGCCTGAAGACTTCTAATGCATTCTGTAACTTTTGATCTTGTAGAATTTTGATAATTACAATCTTAAAGGGATAGTCTAGTCAAAATTTAACTTTAATGATTCATATAGAGCATGCAATTTTAAGCAACTTTCTAATTTACTCCTATTATTAATTTTTCTTCGTTCTCTTGGTATCTTTATTTGAATGTAAGCATAAGAGCCAGACCATTTTTTGTTCAGCACCTGGGTAGCACCTGATGATTGGTGGCTACATTTAGACGGAAAGCTCTACCCAGATGCTGAACCAAAAATGGGCCAGCTCCTATGCTTACATTCCTGTTTTTTCAAATAAAGATACCAAGAGAATGAAGAAAAAATGATAATAGTGGTATATTAGAAAGTTGCTTAAAATTGCATGCTCTATCCAAATCATGAAAGTTTAATTTTGTCTAAACTATTCCTTTAACAATGGGCTCCATTACATATGCAGCGTCGCCCGCAAAAGCCGGCGAATCCAGATTTTACACGATTTTGGTATTACATATACGGCGTAACATACAAGTTATGCGCTTATATTTCACCCTTCGGACGTTTTTTTTTTTAACCATAGACTAACATAGAACAGACGCGCAATTTGGTATCCAATATACAGCGTAAGGACTTACAATATACAGCGTAAGGACTTACATGCAGAGAATTCATAGAATCTACTCCATTCTTATCTCGCCACAAATTGCAGGCGCAGGAACCCTTGCACTGACTAAAAAAGCAAAAAAGGTTTATTTGTGTATTTGAAATAGTTTGAAGCCACAACATAATCAAATGGATTGAGATTGTAGGTACTTTATCACATTGTGGACGTATTCTTGCTTATTTACTTTAAATTTCTTCTCAAAACAATCAACAATACTTGGAGCCAATGGGAAATCATAATTGTATTTCCTTCATCTCTTTATATATGGGTTTATATATGAATTTTGAATAGCATAATTGTCACATTTTTATATGAATTTGCGGTTCATTTTTAAGAGTGTTAGCCTAATTTGCATAAAACTACTCTTTATTGACACTTTCCGTGGATAAAATACTGGCGTAAGTTACTTGCGACGACTAAAATGTGTATTTGCGCACATTTCAGAAGATCGATAGTTTGTCTTACTTAAGCCAGTTTAGCATCTAACGGCACAGTACATTTAATACCCCGATGTGCGAGGTGAAATTACGGACGAAGCAGGTTCCCACGCTTGCGCCGAAACCTGCGCCGTATATATGTGATCGCACCCCTTGAGTTTGCAACAAAATATACAAAACTGTTAAAATGATCAGGTGTTTCTGCAACTCATATTTATTACCAAGTGATTTTAGATAAATATGTTAAATTTGTTTCTAGCTTTAAATAATGTTAGACTGTTGTTGTTGGTAAATTGTCACCATTATTATGATCAGTTATTTGTAGACCTCTAACAGATTATACAGCGCTATAAACATGGGTCTAATATGCAAAGAAACAATTATGGGAGACAAATGAATAGAGGTCTCTGCCAAGGGTTGCACTGTTATAAATCATCTCTAATGAAGGTGATCTACAAAACAGCTTGTCTTGTAGGCTTACATGCTAAGGGGGTTCAAGGGGGTGACAAAAGGAGTTGAGGAACTAAAATAAGAAAATGTTAGTGTATATTTTTTGCATCCCTGAACAGTATAGTCTTTAAGGAGAGCTTACATTTTGAAGTCTGTGTTAGAGTCAGTTAGCGTTAGAGTGGGGAGTAAGGCAGAGAAATTCACAACATAGGGGCCAATCAGGAGAAGTCCTTTAGATGGGAATGTGAAGAGGTAACAAGAGAGCAAGAGAAAAGTAGGTAATGTGCAAAGTAAAGGCAACAGAGATATAAGGGGAGAAGTGCTTTTGAGAGCCTTAAGTCTAATGTTTGTATTTTATTCTGGAGGTTAGAGAAAGCGGTGAAGGGATTGGCAGAGAGGTTTAGCAGATGAGAAGTGATGTGTAACTAAGATCAGCCTGGCAGAGGCATTTATAATCGATTGTAAGGGAGATAGATAGCAGAGAGGCACAGAGAGGATGAAGTAGCAATAGTCAAGGTTGGAGATGAGAGAGTTGATTAAAGTCTTAGTTATGTCTTGTGTTAGGAAGTGGCAAACTTTGGAGATATTTTGAAGGTGGAAGCTGCAGGAATTGGCCAAAGTGGATGTGAGGAGTGAAAGAGAGATGTCAAGTCAAGTGTCATGCATTTTGACTTTTCAGAAAAAATATATAAATTGACAAGTCTGGGAATCTTGGTTGTCATAGTGGTATTAGAGAATCTGGAGAGAAGGAACCAATATAAATGGCAAACATATTTTTAAAGGGACAAAATGTAAAATGTAAAATGAAAAGCTCATGATTAAAAAAAAAGTGTGTGCAATTTCAAGATACTTTTCAATGCATTTTTACTATAATTTTTTTTAAAAGCATACTAAGGTAGGCTATGGAGAAGCAATGCACTACTGGGAAACATATATGTCTCTTAACATATACCATATTTTCAGTAGTGCATCCGTGCTCTGCTGCTGAATTTTATTATATGTTTAACCTCACTGTGGGCTAGATTATAAACAGCGCGTTATTGTAAGCTCACATGCGATATTAAAATGTCTTGCCCACGCTAACTTTCACGCGTATTACAAGTTAAAAGTAAATACGACCACAAGACCATGTGTAATGGATTAGAAATAAATAAAAAGTTGCACCAAACACATAAATTCATTAAAATAAAGTGTAACACTCATATATACACTATCTAATAATAATTATTCATATAAATAAATAGGTATATGGTTTTAAGGTATTTCAAAGATAGAAGAAATCTTCCCAGTGTGGCTCTAGGCGAGTGGCTTGTGGGGAGGGAATCACAATATGATCTGTAAATCGTATTAGTACATGCGTCAAACAAACCCTTTTGTGTAGTGAGCGTCAAACGAACCCTCTTGTGTAGTATGGGCTGAAGTGTGCAGATAAATATATATAACAGGTATTCTTGATGAGTCTAGTCATTCAAGGCAGGGTCTATATTATGGCATTTAACGGAAAAGTCATTAACTGATTGGAGCAATAACTCCGAAAACACACAGCCAAGAACTTGCTTACCGGTGCCTGTTCGCTAGATCTCAGTCCCCTTGCTCGTATATTGTTCCTCGATGTTCTCAGCCGTAGAATCACTCTGAAGCAACCGAGCCACTGCAGCTCCACACTACTTGCCCGTCAGTTTCCGGTTTGTGACGCAATGAGCCTTTTCATATATATTGGATTCCCTCTACATCTTCGTAACCTCAAAGCGCTGTTAGGATCGCTGTAGTGCCGAGACTCAAACCCAGTAAGTTTACCAACGATTCTCACACACAGAAAGACTGGGTGAATCTCGAAGCACAGTTTTGAAAACAAACTTCAAGCTTTATTTGATGAAACCATTAAAACAGACTTCGTCTTTAAAACAAAAAGAACGAGTGCATAAGAGCAATTGCTGGGCTGTCTTCAAAGGAAAGGGCTGTAATGGATATATACATACTGTGACAGACCCTTCTGTCAGGACTGAAGGAGTTAACTGTGTTTAGCTTTAAGAAACTATTTTCTAAACACAAGTTGCTGGCTCCAACCATAATTTAGTTAGTGATAAGAATTCCATTGTTTGATCACCCTCATTGAGAAAACGCCTAAGTGATAAGAAGAGCGTCTTGTGGTTGAAGTGTTTAAGTAATATAATTCTATTGTATCATGTCAAAGGGCTTGTTCCCTCCATGTAATGTACAACAGTCTTTCAACCCCCATCTGGGGGGGGGGGGTCAGACCTGCATAAATACTAGGCATAGCCTTTAATAAATGACATTCTGTTTAAACCTGAAAACTGGCTGGTTTGTGAATTGCTGATTCCCTATGCAGGACGTTGTTCCCTGGTATTAACCCTTGGTATCCTGTTGGTACCGTAACAATTGGTGGAAAGCGACGGAATGAACCTTATCGCCCAGAAGAGCAACTACACAAGCCAGTAACCTCAGGAAGAGGGGGATTATTACAATACTGACTAAGATGGAAAAGAGAAAAGTAAATTTTGCAGCTTTTAAAAACTTCCTGGAAACAGAAGGAGAGATTGATGGGTACCTTGCGGATTTTGAGAGGCAATGTGCACTACACAAGGTACCCGCAGAGGACTGGGTCATGATATTATCTGGAAAATTATCCGGCCGGGCCAGTGAGGCTTTTCGGGCCATTCCAGATGAGGAAGTCGGGGATTATAATACTATAAAAGAGGCTCTGCTCTCCAGGTATGCGGTTACACCGGAGGCATACCGGAGGCGGTTCAGAGACACTGTTAAATTAGCTGGAGATTCCTACCTTGAGTGGGCATGTAAGGTGCACCGCACAGCAGCTCACTGGATAGCGGGGTGCCAAGCCATATCTGGGGAAGAGGTGCTGCATCTATTCCTGTTGGAACATTGCTTCGACAAGTTACCCGCAGGAGTTTGAGAGTGGGTTCGGGACCGTAAACCCTCCACCCTGCAGGAAGCGGCTCGCTTGGCAGATGAGTATACGGATGTCCGCAAACTGGACACTGCTACCACTAAGCCCCCTGCTAGAGTGGAGTACAGACCCCCAGTCACACCAGCAGCTGCCAGTTACCAAACCCCGGCGCACCGCTATACCACACGGCCTCCGGCCACGAACTACCCTCAGAGAGCCCTGTTCAATTCGCGGTGCTACTCACAACCTATTCGGTGCTTTAGATGTAAGCAACTAGGGCACAAAAGACCAGAGTGTCCCCTAAACGCAGCGAACCAAGCGCAGTCCTGGAGAAGACCCGCCGGCAGAATCCCACGTAATCCTCAGCCTGCGGCCCGCTACGTAGAGGCGCAAGAATGCTGGAGCATCCTACATGAGGCAGACCTTGTGCAAGCTGCCCACCGGAATAACCGGCAACTGGTTAAAGTGAATGGGAAGGAGGTCAGTGGTCTACGGGATACTGGTGCTACCATGACCTTGCTTCAAAAGAACTTGGTGTCTGAGAAACAGTACACTGGAGACACTGTGGCTGTGAGGGTAGCAGGGGGCGATGTGTTCAGCCTATCTGTTGCCAGGGTACATTTGGATTGGGGAGTGGGCGCTAGACCTGTGAATGTGGGGGTCAAGAAGGACTTACCTGCTGATGTTCTTCTTGGAAATGACTTGGCCCCCCTTGTTTCTGCCTACGCTCCTATGGGTCCCACTGATGTTAACCCTGTGACTACCCGTGCCCAGATCTGTGCAGCAGAGACTGACCCACCTGCTGCTAAGCCCCAGGATGCTGAGCTCAGTAAATCTCTATCCGCTATTGATATGTGGAGGTCCCGTTACAATGCGCTGATGAAGGAGAAGAGGAGCGCAGAGGAAAAAGCACGTTTAGAACGTGAATCTCTGCTAGACAAGCTGCACCGACAGACTGCAGAAAACACCAGCTTGAGAGTGGGACATGAAACCTTAAAGACAAACTTAGCGACACTTGAGGAGAAGCTGACGCTGGCTCATAGTGAGGTGCAGCAACTCAAGGGCACCCTATGTCAGTATGAAGGGATTGTGGATACCTATAAAGAGCAGGTACAGAAAACTCGTAAAGAAGCTGATGGGATTTTGAAGGACTGTTTGGCCCTGATCTGGGCACTGAGGAATTTGAACCCTTGTTTGTATGGACAGGAATTCTCTCTCATAACGGGAATACAGATGGATTGTCCCAGCAAACTGACATGCCTACCACCTCCTAGTCCGGTCATCCCCAGGTTGACCCGCAAAAGGGTCAAGCCGGGTCTGCCGGAGTGTTCCACAAGGGGGGAGCTATGTGACAGACCCTTCTGTCAGGACTGAAGGAGTTAACTGTGTTTAGCTTTAAGAAACTATTTTCTAAACACAAGTTGCTGGCTCCAACCATAATTTAGTTAGTGATAAGAATTCCATTGTTTGATCACCCTCAGAGAGAAAACGCCTAAGTGATAAGAAGAGCCAAGAGTGTCTTGTGGTTGAAGTGTTTAAGTAATATAATTCTATTGTATCATGTCAAAGGGCTTGTTCCCTCCATGTAATGTACAACAGTCTTTCAACCCCCATCTGGGGGGGATCAGACCTGCATAAATACTAGGCATAGCCTTTAATAAATGACATTCTGTTTAAACCTGAAAACTGGCTGGTTTGTGAATTGCTGATTCCCTATGCAGGACGTTGTTCCCTGGTATTAACCCTTGGTATCCTGTTGGTACCGTAACACATACATATACACCAAAATATATGTATGTATACATAGATATGTATATATGTGTGTACGTGTGTATTTATGCTTATATGTGTGTGTGTATATATATATATATATATATATATATATATAAATAAATATAGATATATATTGAATCATGGAGAAACAGCATATTCTTTCTGCATATTTTAATCCAACATTTTGACCCACTTGTGGCCCGAAACGTTGTATTCAAATATGCAGAAAGAATATGCTGTATCTTCATGATTCAATAAAACACTTTAATAAGACTATGAGGCCTATTTAACAAAGGTCTGTCGGACCTGATCCGACAGTGTGGATCAGGTCCGACAGATCTCGCTGAATCTCCGTATTCAGCATTGCACCAGCAGCTCTTGTGAGCTGCTGGTGCAATGCGATCCCCTACAGATTCGCAGCAGGGGGGTGTCAATCAACCCGATTTTACTCGATTGGGTTGAATTGTGGCGATGTCTGTCCACCTGCTCAGAGCAGGCGGACAGGTTATGGAGCAGCGGCCTTTTAGACCGCTGCTTCATAACAATGCTGCTTCATAACACGGGCCCTCACGGAGCTTGATAAATGGGCCCCTATGTCTTTAAGAGAGTAAGAGTGTGCTTATCCAATATGAAGATATATATATATATATATATATATACATGCACACACATATATATATATATATATACAGTTGCAAGAAAAAGTATGTGAACCCTTTGGAATTATATGGATTTCTGCACAAATTGGTCATAAAATGTGATCTGATCATCATCTAAGTCACAACAATAGACAATCAGTCTGCTTAAACTAATAACACGCAAAGAATGAAATGTTGCCATGTTTTTATTAAACACACCATGTAAACATTCACAGTGCAGGTGGAAAAAGTATGTGAACCCCTAGACTAATGACATCTCCAAGAGCTAATTGGAGTAAGATGTCAGCCAACTGGAGTCCAATCAATGAGATGAGATTGGAGGTGTTGGTTACAGCTGCTCTGCCCTATAAAAAACACACACCAGTTCTGGGTTTGCTTTTCACAAGAAGCATTGCCTGATGTGAATGATGCCTCGCACAAAAGAGCTCTCAGAAGACCTACGATTAAGAATTGTTGACTTGCATAAAGTTGGAAAGGGTTATAAAAGTATCTCCAAAAGCCTTGCTGTTCATCAGTCCACGGTAAGACAAATTGTCTATAAATGGAGAAACTTCAGCACTGCTGCTACTCTCCCTAGAAGTGACCATCCTGTAAAGATGACTGCAAGAGCACAGCGCAGACTGCTCAATAAGGTGAAGAAGAATCCTAGAGTGTCAGCTAAAGACTTACAAAAGTCACTGGCAAATGCTAACATCCCTGTTAGCAAATTTACAATACGTAAAACACTAAACAAGAATGGATTTCATGGGAGGATACCACAGAGGAAGCCACTGCCTTCCAAACAAAACATTGCTGCACGTTTACAGTTTGCACAAGAGCACCTGGATGTTCCACAGCAGTACTGGCAAAATATTCTGTGGACAGATGAAACCAAAGTTGAGTTGTTTGGAAGAAACACACAACACTATGTGTGGTGAAAAAGAGGCACAACACACCAACATCAAAATCTCATCCCAACTTTGAAGTATGGTGGTGGGGGCATCATGGTTTGGGGCTGCTTTGCTGCGTCAGGGCCTGGACGGATTGCTATCATTGAAGGAAAAATGAATTCCAAAGTTTATCAAGACATTTTGCAGGAGAACTTAAGGCCATCTGTCTACCAGCTGAAGCTCAACAGAAGATGGTTGTTGCAACAGGACAATGACCCAAAGCATAGAAGTAAATCAACAACAGCATGGCTTAAACAGAAGAAAATATGCCTTCTGAAGTGGCCCAGTCAGAGTCCTGACCTCACCCCGATTGAGATGCTGTGGCATGACCTCAAGAAAGCGATTCACACCAGACATCCCAAGAATATTGTTGAACTAAAACAGTTCTGTAAAGAGAAATGGCCAAGAATTACTCCTGACCGTTGTGCACGTCTGATTTGCAACTACAGGAAACGTTTGGTTGAAGTTATTGCTGCCAAAGGAGGTTCAACCAATTATTAAATCCAAGGGTTCACATACTTTTCCCACCTGCACTGTGAATGTTTACATGGTGTGTTCAATAAAAAGCAACATTTCATTCTTTGTGTGTTATTAGTTTAAGCAGACTGTGATTGTCTATTGTTGTGACTTAGATGATGATCAGATCACATTTTATGACCAATTTGTGCAGAAATCCATATCATTCCAAAGGGTTCACATACTTTTTCTTGCAACTATATATATATATATATATATATATATATATATATATATATATACACACACACAAATACCAAGTTTGATTTAGCACACATTACAAATTTTTACAAATAGTTTATATACATCTTTGGGAGTGCTACCAATGGCAATAAGACCCAATAGTTAAACAAAACTGAGGGCATTGGCACACGTCCACTTGCAAACAAACAACACATTTTGAAATGCTGCAAAAAATTGCTTGCAAAAAACATCTGTGCTGTTATATTAAAATTGGGATCTTAGTTATACAATATGGCCATATTCTGCTTAGCCAGTCACCAACTTACAAGGTGTCTTAATGTTGACTGGTTCAGCCTTTATGGGCTCAACCATTCCTGCTTTTTCTCTTCATAATAGATTGAGACTCTCTGGCCTCTATTTACCAAATTCTGGAGGACCTGATCCGACAGTGCGGATCAGGTCCGCCAGACCTTGCTGAATACGGAGAGCAATAAGCTCTCCGTATTCAGCATTGCACCAGCAGCTCACAAGAGCTGCTGGTGCAACGCTGCCCCCTGCAGACTCGCGGCCAATGGGCCACCAGCAGGGAGGTGTCAATCAACCCGATCGTACTCGATCAGGTTGATTTCCGGCGATGTCATTCCTCCTGCTCAGAGCAGGCGGACAGGTTATGGAGTAGCGGTCTTTGTGACCGTAGCTTCATAACTGCTGTTTCTGGCGAGTCTGAAGACTTGCCAGAAACAAGGGCGGTCAAGCTCCTTTCGGAGCTTGATAGATAGGTCCCTCTGGCTTTACATACACAACTCCATTACACTATCACGAGTCAGTCTCCCTTTAATTTATAAATACAAATACAAAGTTTAGTTTAGCACACCTTACACAAAGTTTACATTATGTATGAAAAAAAAATCACCACCTATAAAATAATCACATTTTGTTGCTTTGCAGCCTGAAATAAAGACAGACACAGTTTTTGTTTATAAAGTTGTAATTACTCAGTGCAACTTAAAACATCAAAGTGAAAGATATAAAACCAACATGTCAGGCAAAAATAAAGACAATTCAAAACAGAATCACTGAGTTGGAAAAAGGATCACCCCCTTCTAAAATTACTTGTAAACTCAATCAGGTGTAGCTAAACACCTTCTCAACGGCACACACAAAGCTATTTGACCTTCAACTGTGATCAGCTGTGGGCATATTGATTAGCTCAGCATGAAAAGAGCTTTCCTGGAGCATCTCAGTTTCTGGTAGTTCAACTGACGCAAATAATTAACTATGGTTGACAAGGCACTGTTAAAAGATCTCTGGGATAATGTTGTGGACAGGAACATGTCAGGAATGGATACTAGAAAATATCAAAGGCTTTATCAATGCCTAGAAGCACAGTTAAGTCTATAATTAAGAAGTGGAAGGTATTTGGTACAACACAGACCCTCTCTGGATCAGGAAATCACTCCAAACTGGATGAAAGAGCCCGGAGGAAAATGGTCAGAAGAGGTCCACAGCAACTCTGAAGCAGTTGCAGGAATTTATGATAAAGAGTGGTCATTGTGTGCATGTGACAACAATATCACAAATTCTTGTATGGGAAGGTTCCAAGAAAAAAGCTGCTCCTCAAGAAAGACCACAGGCAGTCACAACTGAGCTTTGCCATAAAACACCTAAGAGATTCTAAGGCCACATGGAAAAAGGAGTTATGGTCAGATGAGACTAAAATTGAATTTTTTGGCCACAACAACATACAATATGTCTGGAGGAAATCCAATACAGTTCACCATCTAAATAATATCATACCTACAGTAAAACATGGAGGTGGTAATATCCTGTTATAGGGGTATTTCTCTGCAGCAGGCACTGGAGCACTTGTCAGGATAGAAGGAATAATGGATGGGGCAAAATACCGTCAAATTCTTTAGGAAAATCTGCTGCCCTCTGCTAGGAAGTTGTAAATGGGAAGAAGGTTTACCTTCCAACATGACAATGACCCAAAGCACACAGCAAATATGACCACACAGTGGTTGAAGGAGAAAAAGTTGTCCTTGTATGGCGTAGTCAGAGCTCAGACTTAAACCCCATTGAATATCTGTGGCATGACTTGAAGACTACAGTCCACAAATGGTCAGCATCAAATGTAACGGAACTGGAGCAGTTCTGCAAAAAAGAGTGGGCAAATATTGCACAGTCTAGATGTGCAAAGTTAGTAGAGACATATCCCAACAGACTAAAGGCTGTAATTAAAGCAAAAGGTGGTTCAACAAAATACTGATACAAGGGGTTGATCCTTTTTGCAACTCAGTGATTCTGTTTTTGAATTGTCTTTATTTTTGCCTGATATGTTGGTGTTATTTTTTTCACTTGGATGTTATAAGTTGCACTGAGTAATTACAACTGGATAAACAATAACTCTGTCTTTATTTCAGGCTGCGAAGCAACAAAATGTGATTATTTTCAAGGGGGGGGTGACTCTTTCCAATACCCACTGTATATACACATCTTTGGGAGTGCTGCCAAAGAGACCAACTAGTATTGGCGCAGTATTGGCGCACATCCACTTGCAAATAAACACCACATTTTTATTTATATATTATTTGAAGACCTTTCCACTCAAATGCCTGAAAACATGAAACATCCCTTTTAATCAACGTAATAATTAATAATGTGCTTTACTCTGTATGTACTGTATATATTTTGCATTCCAATGTTCTTCACATAGGGGGACATGTTTTCTGTAATTGTTAAATATATTGGGATATATATATATATATATATATATATATATATATATATATATATATATATAGTATATTTATTTATATATTTTCCAAAAAATACTTTGGATATATTGTATATAGAAACATATATTTAAAAATAAATTGAACATTTTCTTCTATGTGAAGAACATTAGAATGTAAAATATTCATAACTACCTCCTTTGGATTAGCGCTGTAGGTTGAACGCGATGTCAGGTTAGCATGCAAGTGATAAGTGTTAGGTTTTTCCCGTTTGCATGCTCCATTAAAGCCTATGGGGAGAAGTTAACGCAATTGCGATATCCAAAGTCCTCAAGTTAGCGTGCATTGGCTTTTGCTTGTGCACAAACATTTGACACGCGCATTAAAAGTTTACTTCTGGCGGTGTTTGCGCATGAGCGAAAGTGCTAAATAGCACACCACTTAGTTAAATGCATAGTTATATGTAACCAATAGTGAATAAATAAAATGCTCTAACACAATAGAGCATTTTCTTGTCTGCAGTTGTATATCTCTTTAAAAGAAACTAAATTGGTCCTTTAGAGATTTAGACTGTTGAATCGGACATTAAAGTATGATTTTCCATTATGCAAATAAAAAAATTATTTTAATAAATTACAGTATTATTTATTTATGTTGGAAAAACTGATAATCTGTATTCAAAAAAGTAAACATTTTTATGCTTTTCGAGTGAGTCATTGTCCACCAATAGACCTTTGGGGTTTTACTTTATCATCCAGTGAAGTTCTCGTTAAAACTTTTTTATGCAAAAAAAAATATAAATTGTGAGGTTAAAAAAAAGATTTCATTAATTTTTTAAATGTTTTTCTTGCAATTAAAAAAAAATCCCATTGTACTTTTTCTTCATTGAGATAACAATTTATATCATTATACAAAAAGCTGAATTCAGACCCTCATATTATAAATCATATCTGTATTATGCTGTTGAAGATGAACACAACCTCTCCAATTCCTATGTAACGCAAAGGAATGTTTCACTAAATCAGAGGGTGGCTGTTCTCCAATATTTCTGTTAATCAACTTAATGTAAAAATAAGAGAATTCTTCTGCAAAGAATTCTTTCAATTATTAGTGAATCTAGACAAGTAGTTCCCAAATGATATAGTCATAATATATGCAATGTATTTATTACACTTTGGAAAATGTTGATACTTTATGTAAAGCATAATTTAGTGTTTTGCTATATATGTCATTTGTGTATTTATTTACAGAACATAACACTTTCAAAGGAACCCTGAAGCAACTAGTGTTGGTGTTCCTTTTTTGACTAGTTTGAGGCTGAGCTTGATGCTCGTCACGGAGCATTGAGCTCGGGGGTAATTAAGGGTGAAGGCGAGGAAATCCATCCACAGCCCCTGACTATTGCAATTAATAAAGCCAGAGCCTCGTCCTGATTTATAGAGAGCTAAATCAAAGTCCTGACAAATGAAATTTCTTCCCTGTTCTGACAAGTTATTTTTAATCTTTCAACGTTCTGTAATGAACACAGTGAAGATGCTGGTTGGGAAATTTATGTTATCAGCAGGAGATGTGCGTTGTGGCCACTAAGCACAGCACAGAGACAAAGCAATGTGAGAAACTGTTTAACTGAAGAGACAGGGTGGTCATAGCTCCTCGTTTAGGCAGGTGTGCATGAAACGCATTATTTGGAGTTATAAAAAGGAAATAACATACGGCTAGATTACGAGTTTTGCGTTATGAGCGTTCACGGTGCTAACTTGCAAGTTATTGTCATTGCTCAACTCCTTACAGCACTGGTATTACAGGTTTTCATAAACCCGGCGTTAGCAGGCAATATTGCAGCATAATGCAAAATTGAGCTCCATGCCGCACTCCAATACCAGCGCTGCGGTGAGCTGCGGTCAGCTGATTTACGTGCTCGTGCACAATTTCCCCATAGACATAATTGGGGAGAGCTGGCTGAAAAAAAGCCTAACACCTGCAATAAAGCAGCGTAAAGCTCTGTAATGCAGCCCCATTGATTCCTATGGGGAAACTAAATTTATGTTTACACCTAGCACCCTAACATAAACCCGAGTCTAAACACTCCTAATCTGCAGCCCCTGACAACGCTGTCACCTACATTACACTTACTAACCCCTAATCTGCCACCCCCGACACCGCCGACACCTACATTATACTTATTAACACCTAATCTGCTGCACCCTAACATCGCTGACACCTACATTACAGTTATTAACCCCTAATCTGCCGCACCAATGTCGCCGCCACCCACCTACACTTATTAACCCCTAATCTGCTGCCCCCAATGTCACTGCCACCCACCTACACTTATTAACCCCTAATCTGCCGTCCCTAACATTGGCACCACCTACCTACATTTATTAACCGCTAATCTTCCACCCAAAACGTTGCCACCACTATACTAAAGTTATTAACCCCTAACCCTAACACCCCCTAACTTTAATGTAATTAAAATAAATCTAAATAAAACCTACTATTAAAGGGACATTCAACACTTAGTGTAACAGGTTTTTATATAGTAAATTAAGAAACGGAGGTCCGCCTACACTATACCCCTCCTCCCTTGCCGCCTTGCTTCTGTCCTAATCAGCGGCGCTAACTACTCTAATACCCGGTCAATATGGATGCCGAACTCCCCCCACTATAACGTAGCTGCCTTCTTCTTAAACTGATAAGCAAATCAGAATCCAGTCCTCGGACTGAAATTGCACGCGCAATTTTCAAATGTTCATATTTTTATTTCAAATATTGCATAATTCAAATATTACATTTAAAGAGAGCATTAGAAATACTATTACAAATATATAAATTCGAATTTTTCAAATTTGAATATTGCATAATTCGAATTGAAATATTAGAAATAATTAAATAGAATATTACATTTAAAGAAAGCATTAAAATCGTATTACATTAATGAATGTTAGAATTGTGTACAAACATTCAAAACGAACAAACTAACTTTGTGTCATTTGTTTCATTTTTCGAATGTTGCAAAACATTTGCTCATTCCTATTTATAATCTGCAATGCATATGATCAAAACATGCTGCCACGGAAAGTAGTGAGAGGTGTGTTTTTTGTTATTTTATTTATTATAGTTTACAACATTGACTGTGGTTTGAATTTTTAAAGCAATAACTGTTAAAAAGATAAACGTTGGTATAAGTTACATGTTGTTTACAAAGTGAATTATTGTTTGTATGTTCTGGTTTTTATTGTAAATGTAAATCTTAACCAAAAATTTGCAAGTCAAATTTACATTGACATTGTTAATTATTTTCAACCTTAAAGGGACAGTCAACCCAAAAATAGTTTTAATTTATATCTATAAAGTTGCCATACATCGTTTTTTACAAATATAGCCCAGTTTTTACAGATATTCCGTTTGCAAGTAAAATCACTTACTTTTGCCGACGCTGACGTTTGAAAATGTTCGTCTGGCTCCGCCCCTTTTTCGTCATCCATGACATCATAATCTTCTTGTGATCCCTGTAATTTTTCTTACTTACTCGTAACCGGCTTTAGCGCATGTGCAATGCACCTATTGTACTGTTGGGGAACTTTTTCACACAGGAACAAAAACGCTGGCTCATTATCTGAGTGGATCATAGTTGCAGCGTACCAGTGTTCCCAGCAGTTATCAGTTCCCACATTGGATTATATTAAAAAGTGTATGGTAAGTCTCTTCCATGTTGTTCTACTTATTTGGCAGCAATGCTTTAAGCCAGGGGTGTCCAAACTTTGCTCTCCAGAGGTTTTGGAACTACATTTCCGATGATGCTCAGCCAGCATTTTATCTAGCTGAGCATCATGGGAAATGTAGTTCCAAAACCTCTGGAGAGCAAAGTTTGGACACCCCTGCTTTAAGCAGTATAACACATGTGTCCTCAAGATCCATCTTAGATGATCGTCAAAATAACTGTAAACTTGGTAGGAAAGATTTTCTATAATAGAGCATTCCTATTTGCTTCCATTTGCTGCCAGCCAGCCATTCCCCTCAACTGTTAGACATTTACACTCGCTGATAGCCATGCTTGTTTAACTAGAAACAAGTCCCTAGGACTGTGATTGAGAACATTACCATTTCACTAAACAAATAACCTATTTTTGCACTTATTTTGCAAAATATCTGTTTATAAACCTATTGGTAGAATGGTCTGCTCCTATTCAGAGTTACTGGAGATACCGATAGATAAAGCTGTTATTCAGATTTTTATATTAATGTGTTTCCTATACTTGTATTTAAATACCAGCAATGAGTAATACTTACTGAAAAGTTCATAATGCATATAGAAAGTGTATGATATTTTTGCATTATTTAATAATAAAATTGAACAAAATAATTTGCTGTTTGCTCACCCAAATAAGTCATATAGCTCTACCCGTATGTTGAAATTTAAATGATACACGTCTCAAGGCTGAGCTACAGTTTTAACATGTTATTTAAAAATAAATCACTGAAATATACTGATACAACTGTATGTTAGACATCCTCCAAACTAAGAGGATGTGCATTGCTCGCTGAATACGGCGAGCAATGCACAAGAGCTGCTGGTGCAACGCCGCCCCCTGCAGACTCGCGGCCAATGGGCTGCCAGCAGGGGGGGGGGTGTCAATCAACCCGATCGTACTCGATTGGGTTGATTTCCGGCGATGTCTGTCCACCTGCTCAGAGCAGGCGGACAGGTTATGGCTGTGTGTGCTGATGAACACCCACGGTTGCGAGTTTGGCAGGGTATTAGGATGTGTACCCAGTACAGTTTGAGAGTGCAGTCCATTTATGCATTTTATATGTGTCTAGCGAAATTACAAAAGGCCTGTGTCACCCTTGTTTGTATCTCAGTGTGTTTGGTTGAAGGCATGAATTGTGTGGCTGTAGGTTATGGACCCAAGGAGGAAGAGACTTTGGTGCCCATTTAACAAGCTCCTGGGCACGTGTTTCTGGCGAGCCTTCAGACTTGCCAGAAACAGCAGTTATGAAGCAGCGGTCACAAAGACCGCTGCTCCATAACCTGTCCGCCTGCTCTGAGCAGGCGGACAGACATCGCCGGAAATCAACCCGATCGAGTACGATCGGGTTGATTGACACCTCCCTGCTGGCGGCCCATTGGCTGCGAGTCTGCAGGGGGTGGCGTTGCACCAGCAGCTCTTGTGAGCTCCTGGTGCAATGCTGAATACGGAGAGCGTATTGCTCTCTTCATTCAGCAAGGTCTGGCGGACCTGATCCGCACTGTTGGATCAGGTCCGGCAGACTTTGTTAAATAGAGGCCTTTGACGTGGCCCTGGTAATGCTGCAACTAACTCCTAATATACAGTATGTGTGTGTACGTGTATGTATATATGTGTGTGTGTACGTGTATGTATATATGTGTGTGTGTACGTGTATGTATATATGTGTGTGTGTGTGTATATATAAATTTACATATATGTGTGTGTGTGTATTTATATATTATAAAGAAATGCATTTATATATACAGTATATATATATATATATATATACACACACACTATGTGTGTGTGTGTTTATATATATATATATATATATATATATACTGTATGTGTATATATATATATATATATGTGTGTGTGTGTGTATATATATATATATATATATATATATATATATATACTGTATGTGTATATATATATATATATGTGTGTGTGAATTTATATATTATAAAGAAATGCATTTAAACCAGAAACCTGCAGCCTTAAGATGAAATAAGATAAAATATAAAGTACTACTGATTTTTTTTTTTTTTTTAATGCAGAATGAAATGAAAGGTTTTCTGTTTCCCACTGGCAAATTGAATTTGCTGCTAGCAGATCTATGTAAAATGTACTCTTAGATAGTGACACTATAATGTTACTGTCATACTAGATGACAGATTTGGGCAGTCGTGGATTTTTTTTTGTTCTATCTTTTGCAACCTCATGGTTTATTCTATATAGAACTGGGTTATAACTGAGCCGCTGTTGATAGGAGCAGGGTCAATAAATAGGCACAGAAATGTTACTTTCTTTAGACACACACAAAATGTAGTAATAGTCACATAGAAGCAAACAGAGGTTTGTAGCAACAGCTATTAATTTGAGTCACAGTCTGTAAATACATTTTACATAGCATTTCAGTCCTGTCAGTTATAAACAATGGCTTCTGTTATGCGGTTACTACTCTATTTTTGAACGCAGGGTCTTAAATCAAGCACAAACATTTACTTTTTAGCAGCAACCAATGTTTGAAGGATGATATAGGTAGTAATGTTTTCCTTGTGGTAGTGGGTTTCTCCTACATAATATGCCCCAACTATGGATGCCACCAGCATACTTTACCCTGTATGCACCCCTACAACAAATTCTGGTCTTTTTGAGCTATACTGCCTCCCTTTAATGCTTCCAGACCCTAAGTGCTATTATATTCATCATAAACAGCTCTGCAGTTATCCTAGCCCCACTTCATCTAGGAACCATTAATATAATGTTATTATATTAACCATAATGTTACCTACCCTACAACCCAAGTTACCTTCTAAACAACCCATAAGCACAACCTTTAGTACCAAATAGTGCTTTACAAATTTCCTAGAATCTATGCCCCTCAGTGCCTAAAATTTAGGGACCGAGTCTATAAAAATTACCCCCATATCAAAAAACCCTAACTTATTAAGAGTTTACTATTTTATCTCTTGATCCAGTGATTACTATCTTCAGTTTCCTATTTTGCACAACATTTTTGCAGCTATATTATTGCAATGGAGCTGTTTCACTATTCACAATGTGAAACCTGTTAAAATCCCATTTTAGAAGATGGGATATGTTGCAACCATGTAGAGTTGTTCTTGATTTTGCACCAAACCGAAAACTATGATTTTCCAATTAATACTTCGTAATATAGAACAAAACAATAACTTAAAATATTAAAGGTGTCAATATAATCATGGAGAAAATATGCCCAGAATATCCATCTTGCCTATATATATATATATATATATATATATATATATATATATATATATATATAAATGGCTTTCGTATTGTTTAGCAGGAAAAAGGATGGATTTGGATTACAATGTAATCACATGTAAATGAGTATTTCTTTTGCACAATATACAAGGGAGTTAATTCAAAAGAACTGTACTGTGTTTGAAAAGGCCATTGTATACATAAGTTGTTGTTGGATTCCCACTTTTGATCACAAAAACGTACTTAACAACGAAATAAAAATTCATCAACTTTTCTATAAAAAAAAAATCCCTTAAGAAAAAGCAGAAATTTTCATGTATGCCAAATAAATTATCTGTTTAGAGCTATAGGGATAGAGCATAGTTTAAAACAGCCGCGCTAAAGTGCACAGTGTTAAATATTAAACGATATCTTTTATTGAGAAATAAAATTAAAA
This sequence comes from Bombina bombina, assembly GCF_027579735.1. Classification (NCBI taxonomy): domain Eukaryota; kingdom Metazoa; phylum Chordata; class Amphibia; order Anura; family Bombinatoridae; genus Bombina; species Bombina bombina. The sequence continues at coordinate 973,931,726 of NC_069504.1, forward strand.
TCAGAGGCAGCCAGTGAGCACCCTTATGCGTTTCATGCCTATCACAGGGACTTAATCATAGGGATAATCATCATAGCATCTCCCCCCAATTTAAAGGAAAGTATCCAATCAAAAAAAGAATTTAAAAACAATTAATTAAAACATATATTAGGTATATATACACGCATCCAATTATGGAACAAGAGGGAATTACATAATTGGAAGTATGTAGATATACCTATTTAATTAATTATTTTTAAATCTTTTTTCTGATTTGATACTTTCCCTTTAAATTGGGAGAAGATGCCATGATTATTATCCCTATGATTAAGTGCCTGTGATAGGAATGAAATGTGTAAGGGTGCTCACTGGCTGCCACTGATTATAAGTTGATGTCTCAATAAAAGTTATATTTTAATATTTATCACGGTGCGCTTTAGTGCTGCTGTTTTGAACTATATTATATATGCATTATATATTGCTTACTCAGCAATTGTTGGAGTGCACCCCTCACAGCTGTGTGTGTTTTACATGTTCCCCTCTGTTTCCAGCTAGATACTGAGGAGTGTTGTAGGATCTGTAGGGGCTGTATTATCAGTGTACTGGATAGGGATTGAACCTATGGCAAGGTTTTTGTAAGGGCCGTTGTATGAAAAAATAATTTAAAATATATTTTCATATCATTACTCTTTTGCATCCATGACTGGATAGCTAGAAATAAAATATTTAAACAAAAAGAGTAACCTGAATACATTTGCTTACTGTAAATACAAATAATTATACATGTAGCTGCCATTTAAACACTGATTAAAGACTACACAAATACAAAAAAAGCAAACAGTGCACCCATTTATGTATAAAAATATAAAAACTGATTTGATATATAAAAATATATTCAATAAATAAACAGCTACAGTATAAAAATAAACCACATAAAAACAAGCAATAGATTTCCAACGGACTCTATAAAAATAAAAATACTTTCAAAGTGCAAGATTTTGTAGCAATATCACTATATTTAATTATATTTCAAAACAAACAATCAAATTGCAGAAAATGCTTGCACTAAAAAAGGGTCTGCCGTAATGTCCATAGCACTCGACAGTCAGGCCAGACTCTCTCCTTATGACGCGTTTCAAGGCCACGCCTCTTCCAAGTATTTTTCTTTTCATGTAGTATTAGTGTCCTTTGAAAATGTCTTGCATGTATTGAGGTGTTTTTTTTTTTGTTTTTTTTTACACTGTAGTTTTAAATTGAAAATATTTAGGGTTTTTTCACACAAATTTGAGCTCTGTTCAGAAAACAAGTAAATAAACTTCCAACATTTAGAACCTAGAGAAGCCAATTCAAATACCTATTATAATATCAAAATAATTAAATGTCCATAAAGATACAACTAATACTTACAAACGTATTAGGATTAAAATATGAACAGACACTTCCACACAAAAAAATGAACATTTCAACACAGACAACCCTTTCTCAATACCAACTAGTCAAAATATGGATCTCTCTGAAAAACACAAAAAACAGAAGCACCAATACCACCAATATGAGTAAAAATCTAAAATTAAAGGAACAATTACGCTCATAAAATTGTCAGATCCCTATGGTGTTATCAAAGAGTTCTGGAGTAGTTTTGCAGTCTAATAAAACAGATGGTTATATAGCCAAGAAATGCGTTGCTTTAATTGCTTCTAATGTGTTTTTATACATATTCTTTTTAATCATTCTAAACTACCTGAATTTTATTTTTATATCAGTTCAACACACTATTTGGTCTGTTGCTGTTATTGTTTATTGCTATGTGGAAGGGAGTTTGTTATTACCATGGGAAATAGCTAGCTGGTGAACTGCAAAATGTTTTAGGCCGCTTGAAAAGCATCATTGGAGTGTGCCACTTTTGTAACAGTTAATCTGTTTCTATCTTCTCATATTTATTGTAATACATGATGCCTTTTGTTTTTGTGTTTGCTTATGTGTAGCACTGAGTGCTGGATCAATGCTAATGAATGATAGCACAAGGGGAGAATGTTTTATTTGCAACCACAGGTACTAATTAGCGTCAATCAACCACTAATTATGTTGCCACAATAAAAATGTTGTGTCTATTAGTGATTCTTCCTTTAAGAAAAAATAGCATTTACCATGCATGTCCAGAAAAACACTTTATTATCCACGTTACAGACCTTATTTAAGAGTCAAATGAGGAAAAAAATATTTGTTTCTTGTAAAGATTAGCGGAGTATAAGAGAATTAAGTGTTTCTGTTACATTATTAAATAATGATAATGTAAAATATTCCATAGAGCAAGCTGCCCATTGATGCTGCAAATGAAACAAGCAAGCATTTAGCGTTAGGAATGCTGAGACATCTAAATAGCTATTTTGCATTTGAGAGTAAATATAAAGGCAGAATCCATAATGCATCACTGTAACTTATGAATGTGTCCCTTAATGCATCACGTTAATTGTAAATATGTCAATGTATTGCAAGGTCCAAGCATATAACTGTACGCCTCTCTTTTAAAGGGAGATTCCTCTGAAGCTGCAAATTTCATTAATTACTATTTTGTTGTTTTTTAAGCAGCAATCTATTCAATTAGAAAAAAAAACACTTGAAATTAAAACTCCATTCATTCTTTACATTTTCCTTTTCAATTTTCCTTTCATCTCTCATTTCATCTTCCCTTCCTTCCTTCTTTCCTTTCCTCCCCTCCTTCTCCTTCCTTCCTCTCTTCCTTCTCTTCCTCTCTTCCTTCCCTTCATCTTTTCGTCAACCTTTCCTTCCCTTTTTTCCACATTTCCTTCCCTTCATTCCATCTTTCCTTCATTAAAAAATGTCCTTCCCTTCATTCCGCCTTTCCTTCATTCCACATTTACTTCCCTTTATTTCACGTTCCCTTCATTCCACCTTTTCTTCCCTTCCTTCCACCTTTCCTTCCCTTCATTCCACTTTCCCTTCATTCCACCTTTCCTTTATTCCACCTTTCCTTTCATTCATTCATTCAACCTTTCCTTCTTTCCCTCCCTTCATTCCAACTTTCCTTTACTTCATTCCACCTTTCCATCATCGCATCTTTCCTTTCTTTCTTTCATTACACCTTTCTTTCATCCCATCTTTCCTTGCCTTCATTCCACCTTCCCTTCATCCCATCTTTATTTCTCTTCATTTCACCTTTCCTTCATTCTTGAATTTCATTTTCCTTACTTTCTTCCTACCTTCTTAAAGGGACACTGAACCCAATTTTTCTTTTCTTTCGTGATTCAGATAGAGCATGCAATTTTAAGCAACTTTCTAATTTACTCCTATTATCAATTTTTCTTCATTCTCTTGGTATATTTATTTAAAAAAGAAGGCATCTAAGCTTTTTTTTTGGTTCAGAACTCTGGATAGAACTTTTTTATTGGTGGATAAATGTATCCACCAATCAGAAAGGACAACCCAGGTTGTTCACCAAAAATGGGCCGGCATCTAAACTTACATTCTTGCATTTCAAATAAAGATACCAAGAGAATGAAGAAAATTTGATAATAGTAGTAAATTAGAAAGTTGCTTAAAATATCATGCTCTATCTGAATCACAAAAGAAAAAATGTGGGTTCAGTGTCCCTTTAATATAAGGAACAATAAAAAACAATAATGAGTTTTAATGGAAATTAAGCAAGATAGAATGATTGATGTATTCAAAGATTAACCTGAGATTTAGACATATTTTTTAAAAGATATTAAGCATTTAAAGATTGCAAAGATACAGTGTCCTTAAAGCAATGGTACCACCATGTTGTAACCTAGGTTTCATTCTCTAGCTGAGGCTACTCAGGGACAGTTATACATGGGTCACCGGAGTGTGCAACCAGTGACTATATGGAATGTGGCAGTGTTACATCAGGAGTCTGTCTGCACTTCACCTTTAAACAGAAATTGTACAATTAAATTACAGGAAAAGGGTACAAAACAAAAAATGTTTTTTTTTTTTTTACATATAATTAAACATGTTATATTACAATCGCAAGTGTTTTATATCCTTACCCCAATTGGCTTCAGCGAATTCTGTAACCTAGGTTATTTTAAAAAGCTACCAGCTCTATGATTTGGTGCAGTTTATAGAAATATTTAAAATTCCAAAATTTGCTTTTGTCATCTTTAGGGAATGTGGGACAAAACAATTTTTAGACAAAAGAAGCAGATGTTATAAAAAGGACATTCTTTTTTTCCATTCACTGTTATTAAACTAGATACATGTGTATTCATTAGGTTGCCAAGGGACATCATTGTTAAAAGGACATGAAACCCACATTTTTCTTTCATTATTTAGAAAGAGCATGCAATTGTAAACAACTTTCCAATTAACTTCTATTGCATAATTTGCTTAATTCTCTTGATATCCTTTATTGAAAAGCTGATTGATTGGCTTACCCATGTGCATTGTTATTGTTCAACAAAGTATATCTGAAGAATGAAGCAAATTAAATAATAGAAATAAACTGGAATGTTGTTTAAAATTGTATTCTCTAGCTGAATCATGAAAGAAAAAGTTTGGGTCTCATGTCCCTTCAAGGCTATGGACTCCATTTAAGGAGCTGCAGACAAAGCTTCAGAGATCAAGTGTTGGGCGTTCGCATAAGTGGGCCTTAAACACTAGTTAAGTAGCTGCAGCTTTAAAGTGATAGTAAATCCTAGCATTTGTAAAACACTAGGATTTACAATTGGAACAAATAAAGGGGACTTTCATTCATGAAGTATAAAATACTTCGTGCTGAAAGCGCCTTTATTTGCAGGAAGCGTTCGCGCAACTGAGCTCAGGTAGCCGACAGACGAAAGCTATTTTGCTGAGAGGTGACGTTTCCACTTCTTAGCCAATAGCCGTGTGGGCTCTCCAGCTTGGCGCCAGTTGGAACAAATCGCTATTTGCTAAGAGGGGGAAACTTCATCGTTCTGATGTGGTTTTCCAACAAATTAAGGAGCTTTCAGTATGAAGTATTTTATACTTCATGACTGAAAGTCCCCTTTATTTGTTCCAATGGTAAATCCTAGCATTTCTCAAATGCTTGGATTTACAATCACTTTAAGATCACACTACTTAAAAGGACAGGAAACCCAAAAAATTTCTTTAATGATTTAGATAGAATGTAAAATTTAAATAGCTTTCCAATTTACTTCTATTATTAGATTTGCTTCATTCTCTTGGTATCCTCTGTTGAAGGAGCAGCAATGCACCACTAAAAAGCTAGCTGAACACATCAAGTGAGCCATTCAGAAGAGGCATATATATATATATATATATATATATATATATATATATATATATATACTGTATATATATATATATATACTGTATATATGCAGCTACCATATAGCAGCTAGTTTCCAGTAGTGCATTGCTGCTCCTGAACTGACCCAGGTTACGTATCCTTTTCATCAAAGGAAAAGAACAAAGCAAATTAGTTAAAGATGTAAATTAGAAAGTTTTAAAATTGCATGACAAGCCCAGCTTTCACGTGATTAGTTGAGTGAAAGAGGGGGTGTGGCTTCACAATCATTTTCTCATGCAATGCTAACTGCCTGGTACGCTGCTGAATAATAAGCTGCTGAATAATAAGCTGCTGAATAATAAGCTGCTGAATAATAAGCTGCTGTCTGCTCGCCATGATGCCAGGCAGACAGTTTCAAAGGGCCATTTGTAACTTAACGTTCCTTTCATTAGTCAGCATTCCTGCAATGCCATTGACATATAGTTATGTTGAAGGGACACTAAAGTCAAAATAAACTTTCATGATTCAGATAGAGCATGCAATTTTAAGAAACTTTCTAATTTACTCCTATTATTTTCTTTATTCTCTTGGTATTTTTATTTGAAAAAGTAGGAATATATGCTTAGGAGAACCTGGGTCGCGCTTGCTGATTGATGGCTAACTGTATCCACCAATCAGCAAACGCTAGCCAGGGTACTGAACCAAAAGTGGGCCGGGGCCTAACCTTACATTCCTACTTTTTCAAATAAAGATACCAAGAGAACGAAGAAAATTTGATATTAGGAGTAAATTAGAAAGTTGCTTAAAATTGCAGGCTCTATCTGAATCATGAAAGAAAAAAAATATGGGTTTTAATAACTCTTTAGGTGTCCCAATAGTACCAATACATGATATCTTGCATAAAAACAAGAACCGCTAATAACACTGAAAAGCAATAATCACAGCCACCGTACTTAGGAAAAACACTTTCAAAAAGGAATTTGTTAATGTTCATAATCGTTAACTATTCACCTCTTTCTATAAGGGTAAAGTAAAGTTGCAGGATACAAAAAGAACTGTCTCAGAAATCTCCTGCAGAAGCAAACATGGAGCGGGCCATTGGCATTCTGGGGCATTGTTTAGGCGCAGTTTGGGATTTTCCACCTAAACCTTATTTAAGCATATGGAATTTATAAAGATTATATAGTCCTTCTCTAGTGTTTCACCATTTCAAAGCTCAAGTGATTCTAAGAGAGCTGATAACATAACTCACTTTTTAGAAGGACATTGAATTATGCAGGTTTCAAGTTGTTGCAACACCCTTTTTATTTCACAAATGAGTTTCATTGAATCTAGGCCATTGTCATAAGTCAGATTAAAAAAGGGTCAGTAAAGTCAAAATTAAACTTTCATGATCCACATAGATCATTTAGTTGTTTTAAACAACTTTTCAATTTACTTCTATTATCTGATTTTCTTTATTTTATTTGTATCCTTTGCTGACAAGCATACCTAGGTAGGCTCAGGAGCAGAAATGCTCTACTGGGAGCTAGTTGCTGACTGGTGGCGGTACGTCTCTTGTCATTGGCTCACCCAATGTACTGAGCTAGCTCCCAGTAGGGCATTGCTGCTCCGTCAGCATGGGATAGCAAGAGAATGAAGCACATTTTGGTAATAGAAGTAAAATGGAAATTGTTTAAAATGTAATCATAGAGAATTTTTGGGTTTATGTCCTTTTAAACATGTTGGTGCTTGAACCAGTGTACTTAAGAATAGGAGCTGGACGCCCTACTTCACATTATGGGGTACATTTATCATAATGCGAGCGGACATGATACGATGTAGCGTATCATGTCCGCTGCACATCGATAAATGCAGACAGCATACGCTGTCGGTATTTATCATTGCACCAGTAGTTCTTGTGAACTGCTTGTGCAATGCTGCCCCCTGTACATTTGCGGCCAATCGGGCACTAGCATGGGGTGTCAATCAACCCGATCGTATTTAGGTTGATTTCTGTCCGCCGCCTCAGAGCAGGCGGACAGGTTATGGAGCAGCGGTCTTCAGGTGGTCTTCAAGCTCATCAGAAACAAGGGGCATCAAGCTCCATACGGAGCTTGGTAAACGGCCCCTATCTGTTTTGTATTCTTTATTTTTTTTCCTCATTTGCACTTCATATGCACTGTCAGCCTACTGAAAAAGTATCCTAATTAATAGATATTACATCATGAACCTTATTTGGGGTATCCTGTTCACATTTTAAGGTCCAGACTGTCAAAACAATTTTCTCACCTGCAACATCTGTATTGTTACATTCTTGGGGGTCAACCACAGTCCTTTAGAAGAGTTTATCTAAGGATTTTTCTACAAAATTAACCAATAAAGTATGTGGGAATTTTTGTAGATACATAATTTGATAAACTTTTCTAAGGGATCAATTCCTTATCTACATGAAATTTGAGAACGAAAGATATATTTGGGCAAAAATGTACCCAACTTCGGTTCGGACTAATATTGTATTCGGATTTGCTACTATTATTTCCAATGGGAACAACTAATATATAGACAATTAATATTTAAAAAAATATTACATTACATGATCTAAACAATTAAAATAACCTATTTTTTGGGGGGCGTGTCCAGGCCATCACCGAAGATGGCGGCTTTTCTGATTGCTCTGCCTGATGGATATACAATCTCTTATGTATTCTTCACTTTAGCAAGCCATCTAGCATTCATCTACGCATTGCTATAAAGAAGATTTCCTACTGATCAAGCTAATATGATTATTTCAAGAAGCAGCACTCTCTAAACTGCATTAATTGGATCTCATAGCGGCCCACAGAGAACCCCCCCCCCCGGGAAACCAGTTATATGCGGGCGGTTATGGCTCCTATCTCAGCTCCTTTTCCACACAATGGAGGATATTTATAATGTGGTGAAAGCCCTCTTACTTGAATTTGAGGAAGTCATGTCGAGTAGATTCACCCACTTGACACAACTTGTGAGGTCAGGGGCCACGTGTGATAGTGGCGCACCTAATATGGAGAAGCTGGAGAGGTCTGATGGTGGCCTGGATCCCGTATCACAATTTGATCCTAACATGGAGACAACAGAGAGCTCTAAAAACATTAGTGTATTTCCGGTCTGCATTGGTGAGCCCTCCTTACCCTATCTCAACCGTCCCTATGGGGATGCGGCCAACCCTCTGGAACTAGTCAAGGCTACTCAGTCGGATGGGGCCACTGTTGAGCCCGGGACAACATCTCTGCCCTTACCTCTTGGTGCTGAAGGTCTCTCTGGGTCTCTGGGTCCTGCGATGAGCCGACATTCCTCCTTGGGGCCCCAGGGGGAACTGGGTCAGGATTCACTAGGAGAGATGCTGCTGGTCATGGACCCTACTAAGCTGGTTCACTTAAAACCATACCCAGGCTCACTGACACATCCAAGTCTCTGGCAGCAAATCTGGGACGAGAGTACCCTGGAAGCTCTCTCATACTACACCTTTGTGCAGTGAGACATGTTTAACCCTCAGGGCACCATACTGTTAGTCAGATCCGGTATAGGATAAAAAGATTTAACTGTTTTTGTTTTCCCATTTTTAAAAGACTCATAGGAGTCAATTTATCAAGCTCCGTATGGAGCTTTATGCCCCGTGTTATGAAGTTATGAAGCAGCAGTCTAAATTTTTTTTATACATGTCTAGAATTTATTTACATTTGAAGTTTTTTGTTTATGTAACCTAAATGAAATGATCAGTTAATAGCTTTAGATCAACAGATCCTTTTTTTTTTTTTTTTTTTTTTAATTTATTGTTTTTTATTACAACAATAAAACATATCTCTTTAAAAATAAAATATACATTTTCTGTTTCCTAATATATTACAAAGGTTTTCAGTGGGTTGTTCTTAAATTTAGGGGCTGATATCAGTATCAATTTGGTTACAAGATTTAGCAATAAATTAAATTGAAAAAGCTTTAAAAATTTTATGTCTCTATTTTATGCCTCCAAAGAGATGAGTAATTTTTTTTTTTTATTATTTTTTTTTTTTAGATTTTAAATTTTTATTGAAACATTTGCAATACAGTCATAATGAAAAACATCATTTATCAATATTACATGAGCGGTAACAATAGCCAATAAATTCTGTGTGATGGTGGGACGATCTAAGCATAGACCAAAGTGTACAATATAAGAACTAAAACCTCACAGTTCCCAGTGAAGTGTAATGTCCTTCAGCACAACAGGGAGACAACATTGGCATTCAACAATAACATATAATTATGACAGTGTAGTAGTCATTTAGTAGCAAATAATTAACAAACATTTCAAGGGTGACTCACAAGCAGCGTATATAGATCAACAATATAAACAGCTCAGTGAATTATTCTGTATTCAAAGATCTCTAACTTAGAGGATATCTCCGAATGGAATAAGAAGAGGAAAGGAAAAGAGAGAGGTAAAGTATAGTAGAAAAAGAGAAGAAGGAAGAGAGAGGAAAGAAAAAAAAGAAAAAAAAAGGGGGGGGGGAGAGGGAGACGGGTGGAAGGGAGGGAAGGAAAATGGAGAGGAGTTACCATGATGAGGGCAGGTGGGTAGTAAATAATTACAGTTCCTTAGGGACCAAAGGTTTTTAGCCATAGGGTCTTGAAGCACTAAGGTTCGCTGTCCCAGACAAGAGTTGCAAGGGCAGTTGAATCTAAGAAGAGCTAACCAGGGCTGTAATCCCAAACCAAAATATGTAGATCTTCAGAGCTATGAACATGAGACACATAGGCTTCCATTGATTTGAGATATTTTAAAGTTTCCACAATTTGGTCCCAACATGGGGAGGCCGGCTGTAGCCACATCCTAGCAATGGATAGCTTGAGTGCGAGGAATAAATAAACACAGAACATTTTCTGTGGGACAGATAATTTGGGAGGAAAAATGTGGAACAAGCCCACACTCGGTGTAGTTGGTATTAAAATACCTTTCGTGTTACAGTATTGAACTGCCTTCCGCCATAGCGGTGCAACAACCGGGCAGGACCACCAGATATATGCTGGGGTGCCTAAGGCATCACAACCTCTCCAACACTTTGGGGAGTTGGTGTGCGAGATTTTAAATAGGCGGACCGGCGTCAAATGCCACTGCAATAGTACTTTGAGAAACAATTCATAGAGGGTGACACAGTGCACCGTTTTTTTGGTTAGTTGAGTTGCTAAATGCCATATCTGTGGATCATGGGTTATGTTTAGGGAAGATTCCCAACATTTTATCGGTAAGGATTTTAAAAAAATTGGAGGGCGTAGAATGTCTTGATAAGAAGACGAGAGCAATTTTTTAAACGAGATTTTGAGATCCCATTTCATCTCCCATTTAGTTTTAGATTGCAGCAGGTCTTTGTCAAAGCCCCAAGATTTAAGAAAGCTCCGTAATCTCCAGAACTCAAAATGAAGGAGGAGTGGCGGGTTGTACTTCCAGAGAAAAGCCTGATACGAAAGTAGGTGGGTCCCTTCATATAGGTCGGAAACATTAGTGATACCTAGGTCTAACCAGAGGGGTGGATGGGTGTCTGGTAATGCCATAAGGAGGCCCTTGTGAGATGGGGATGGATGGGGTGCAATTGTGGGTAGATTATGAATTTTTTCCCAAAATTTTAAATTAGCAGTTATTATGGGATTGACTAAAACCATTTGTGGCCTAGTGTGCGTAGGGAGCCAAATCAGATCTTCGAGGGAAACCCTCGGTGGAAGTGAGGCCTGTTCCAGTTCTGCCCATCTACTATAAGCCGGTAAGCCCCACTGTGTCACATGCGAAAGACGAGCAGCCTCATGATAGTAGAGAATGTTAGGGGCAGCTGCCCCCCCTGCAGATATAGGTTGTTGCAAGGTGCTTGTGGCAATTCTAGGGACTTTATTATGTCAAATAAATTTATTACATTGTTGTTGAAATTTGCGGATGAGGGACTTAGATATCGGAATAAGCAAGGATCTAAAGAGGTAGGTCAACTTGGGTAGGAGACTCATCTTAAATGCAGCTATGCGACCCAACCACGATAAGGAGGGAACATTCCATACTTCCGTGGCCTTTGCTATTACAGATAGCAAAGGGGAAAAGTTTAAGGAGAGAATAGTAGGAATACTATGCGACAAGAACACGCCTAGGTGTCTAATGTGTGAGGTGGAGCAACGAAATTTATATCTCCTCTTTAACTTAGTCAATGTATCCTCAGAAATATGTATAGCATAAGCCTCCATTTTGGAGACATTAAGCTTATAATAGCTAATTAAAGCAAACTTCTCCAGTAGAACAAAGAGATGCGGTAAAGATTCAACTGGGTCTGAGAGTAATATTGTCAGATCATCAGCAAATAAGGCTGTAGTTTGGGTTGTATGATATATATCCACTCCCTTTATATGGGAAGATGTCCTAATGGCAGCAGCTAGTGGTTCCATCACAAGTGCGAAGATGAGCGGCGACAATGGACAGCCTTGTCTCGTTCCATTCGTGATCGAGAAGGGATCAGAGCAAAACCCAAGTCCTCTGACCATAGCTGAAGGACTAGAATACAGAGCTGCTATAGATGTAATAAAAGAGGTCGGCAAACCAAACCTTCTCAGGACTGCAAACATATATTCCCAGTTCACCCTGTCGAAGGCCTTTTCTGCGTCCAACGACAGGGTGACAAATGGTAAGCCTAGTTTATGAGCTGCAAAGTATATGTTTAATAATCTTCTGGTGTTGTCAGGTCCTTGACGACCTTTGACAAAACCCACTTGATCACAATGGATTAGAGATGGCAGTAAGGAATTGAGGCGTGTAGCCAAGATTTTTGCATATAACTTAACATCTAAGTTCAGCAATGAGATTGGCCGATAGCTGGAGCATTCCATGGGGTCTTTCCCTTGCTTAGGTAGCGTAATAATCGTGGCCTGTAGAAATTCAGCCGGGAAAGTGCCACTTGAGCTTGCCTTAGAAAAGAACCGCAACAAAGGTGGAACAAGCTGTGCCTGGAATTTTTTATAAAAGACATCTGAAAATCCATCTGGTCCTGGTGATTTAAGGGCTTTAAGGGAAAGGATAGTGGTTTTAATCTCGGCACCAGAAATGGGGGTCTGTAGAGCCTCTACTTGGGATTCACTAGTTACAGGGAGATCTAGCTCAGATAGAAAATCGTTGATACTGTGGGAGGTGGGGTCGCTTTATCCTTTGATAGATTATAAAGGGACATATAATAATTCGCAAAAGCTGTCCCTATCTCGCGTGGATGAGTTACGTATTGACCTCCCGTTTTCAGAGAATGTATGCGAGCCGCCGCCGTATGTTGACGTAACCGATTGGCTAAGAGCCTGTCTGCCTTGTTACCTTTATAATAGAGAATCTCTTTAAGTCTAAGAAGCCTATTCGCCGATCTCTCTGTTTCCAATTGGACAATTTTCATCCTAAGAGCTACTAATTGTTCATGCAAGCTTGGCGTTGGGTCATTTTTATGTTCGGTAGTGAGTTTGCGGAGAGTTACTGTTAATTGAGCCAGAGATTTACCTCTAGTTTTCTTTTGTGCCGCTGCAATTTTCATAAAAGACCCCCTCACATACGCTTTTAAAGATGCCCATAATGTAAAATAGTCCACTTCTCCGTTGTCATTAATTTGGAGAAACTCAGTAATATCTTTAGTAATACATGCTACTGTATTGGGGTCTGAAAAAACAGATGGTGAAAGCCGCCATGTTGGTATACTTTGTAATTCCAAAGGTGATTTAAGAATGATGTGCACAGGGTCATGATCAGACCAAGGGCATTGGGGGATCCATGATCTGGAAATGCAATCCAAGAGTCCTGGTTCACAGAAGAAAAAAATCTATCCACGAATAAGAATGGTGGACCGATGAAAAATAAGTATAATCTCGTGAGGTCGCATTAAGAGCCTGCCAAACATCCAACAGATTGAATTGACACATGAGATTTTTGAATTTGTATGATAAGTCCACTACTGCTTTATCACACTTACAGGTTTTATCCAATTTTTTGTCCAAAAAGGGGTCCCAAACAGTATTGAAATCCCCTGCAAGAAGAAGTGAGCCCTGTCGGAAACTGTCCAATTCATGTAGAAACTTACGTAATGTCAGTATATGTTGTTTATTGGGCCCATAATAGGAAGCCAGCGTATAGATCACACCATCCAATTTACAGATGAGAATTAGATACCTTCCTTGCTGGTCCACTTCTAAATGAATGGGTTCATATGCTATATCCTTGTGAATGAGAATAGCAACCCCTCTCGATTTTTGGGAAAAACTCGAGGTCTCCACCACCGGGAACAGCTTAGATTGTAAAGGAACTTTCATATCTCTTAACCAATGGGTCTCTTGTAGAAAAACCAAATGGGCCCTGCTCTTATATAGAGATCTCAATAATATACTTCTTTTGGTCGGGGAGTTCAGCCCCCTAGCATTCTGGGTAACACAAGTATATGGCATGATGACAAGTGTTGGTTGGATTTATTGGGGTATGGCATGGGAGGGAGTAAAGAGGAAGAGAGAGAGAGGAAGGGAAAGAGAGAAAAAAAAGGAGGAGGAGAGAGAGAAAAGTTAAGAGAAAAGTTTCCAAGAGCTCTAAGATCACACAATGAAGATCTTATAGAGGAGTCGTAACCTGATATCTTAGAACAGGGTTGTGCTGTATATGAAATAGATAACCGCCTCGATAGCCTCTGAAAACAAAATTCAGAGTACCTTAAAGGGGGGGAGAGAATCTTAAGCCAATGTAACTTGGCAGTCAGTCAAAAGTGGGCTGTAGAGAGTGCCGTATGAGAGATGTTAAGAGAGGAGGGGGGGGGAACCACATTTGAATATACATCTACTAAATAGGAGGGAGAAGAAGAAAAGAAAGAAAAAAAAAAAAGGGGGGTAGGGGAGGGATAAGGAAGTACATAATCTACTAAGCAACGGACAGTGTGGTGTAGACAATGACATCTCTGATTGGAGGTATAAGAGAGACAAAGATAAAAAGCATTTGTATACCAGTGGGAGACAACCTTATGAAAGTGAGCTAAGTACATTTAAGGTAAACCCAAATAAGAGGAAGCGGCTGTAACATATTTCTATGTATCCAGTGCTCAACATTAGGCCAAAACATATAACATCAATAAATAAGTATAGTCAGAGAACAATAGAATAACTAAAGTACATCTCTGCATCATCAAAAATGTTAACATAGCTACATTTTATCAAACGTACTAGTAGCATATAGAGTAACCATAATTGAGTGTACTCTATCGTACAGAGTAACAAAGAATCCACACACACGATATTGAGGGGGGGGGGAGAGAAAAAAAAAAAAGGCGGGGGGAAAGGGGGGATGGGGAGGGGGAAGGTTAGCACATTCAATCAGCTAGCGGTCATATAGAGTGATGTAGTATAGAACACTCTAATTGAGGGTGTGGAGAGAAAAAGTGTGATGTTCATAAATGTAACAACAATTAGCAATATTATGACATATGACTAAACACATTTAGGGCAAACTTGTCTAGGACATAACTAAACCATATCAGAACTTTATAAACCCTTAGATGTGTTTCTCTGTATCAAAGCAGAACATTTGTCAATAACAATCATACAGTATTAGAAACAACAATTAGCAATATTATGACATATAACTAGACACATTTAGGGAAAACTCGTCTAGACCATAACTAAACCATTTCAGAACTTTATAAGCCCTTAGATGTGTTTATCTGTATCAAAGCAGAACATTTGTCAATAAGAATCATACAGTATCAAAAGGACATCAGGAATACATTAAGCAAAACTTCTACATCTTCCTGATTTTAAAACACATCTACTTACTGAGAGAAAGGAGAAGAAAAAAAAAAAACACATATTACAGCCTAACTGTAGCATGAAACTACTCAAGAGTACCTAGGATAAATAAAAGGTTAGTAAACATATTACCCTACAGACAGTTCATATTCAGTCACCATCTGCATCTTGCACAGAACCAGAAGGGTTTGAGTTAACAGAGGTCCCCTGCGCAGAAGAGGCCCAGGGCAAAGCTGACGGATTCAGAGAATTTCTCAAGGGGCAATCAGTTGGGATTTGAGTGTCCCATTGTTTCATAAGTCGTTGGCTCTGGTCCAGAGTAGTAACGATATGCTGTTGATTGTCCTTGTGAACTATAATTCTGGTGGGGTGACCCCACCTATACTTAATATCATGAGTCCTCAGGAACTTAGTAATGTCTCTGTACAGTTTCCTCTGTTGAAGTGTGTGGTAAGAGAGATCCGCGAACACATTGATATCTTGAAATTTAGTTGTAAGAGTAGGCCTGGCAAGGGATGCTCGAACTAGCTTTTCTTTATATGTAAAGAAATGTAATCTTACTATAACATCTCTCGGCTTTTCAGACAACAGGCTTCTTGGTCGTAACGCTCTATGAGCTCTATCAATAAGGCCCTCAGTCGCATCAGCAGGGTGGGCTAGGTGTTCAAAAAGCTCTGTCAGAAAAGGAGTTAGATTCCCAGGAGCTATGCTTTCTGGAATACCTCTCAATCGCAAATTATTTCGGCTAGAGCGGTCTTCCATGTCCACTAGTTTATCTTCCAAGGTGATCATCTGCTCTGCTAGACTTTGAGCATAGGCTAGAACATTAGCCTGATCTACAGCCATGTCCTCTTGTTTCCTCTGTACAGTATCAACTCTTTCTGAGGTTGAGTTGAGATCTCTACGGCGGTCCACCAGAGAAGCAGTAACCTGAGATTGAAAAGCTGAATGGTGGGCGGCCAGCAGGGATTTAAGAGAATCCAAAATAAAAGTAGGAGTCACTGTGGTTGGAGCTGCCTCTTGGAGTGCTTGAAAAGTGGTAGGGTGTGGAGGTGAGCGCCAAAGTAGGCTGAGGAAGGGGACACCTGTTAGGCTGATAGAGTGGTGCCCACAATGTGGGTTCTCTTAATGTCGGTTGTGGAGTAAATGTACAAAGTTTATAATAACATTTATAAAATGGTTGTATAAGGTATAAAATGTATATCAATGTTTATTCCACACAGTTGATTAAAATGTCGGTGATCTTCTTAAAAACATACACAATCATAAAAGTAAACAGTCATAAAAATAAACAGTCATAAAAAATCATGGATCCATGTTACAATAACGAAATGTTGAAAAAGAAATAAAATCAAAAAAAGGAGAAGTAAAAATAAAAGTAGAAATGCACAATAAAAATAAGTTGATACACTTAAAAACGTTTGACAAAGAGTGACCTAATAGGCCAAGTGTCCTAATATGGATGGTACACTTTGGTACAGTCCAGATAATGATGAATGTTCTTATGGTTGTATTTATCCAAACAGAAAGCAATGTGACAAAAATAAGTGTCTTTAACAATATCCAATTCTGAGTTGTTTTCTTTACAGGTTTTGCACAGTTTTATTTGTTTTTTACTGCATCAAACTGAGCGACAACTTCATTGCACAGAAATCACTATATCACATTGGACACTATTGAATTACCTTTGATAAACTTATTTTTTGCTACACTTGTTTGAGGACTTCCACATTTTTGCAAGGTCACTTATTTTTTCCTAAATTTTTTCCAAATTCTTATTTTTTCACATCAAGTGATCACATTGTTTTTCACATTTTTATATTTTTTTATTTTTTCAAGCACAGGACACACACTGTTTTGGAATCTTTTCAGAATTGGATATTGTTAAAGACACTTATTTTTGTCACATTGCTTTCTGTTTGGATAAATACAACCATAAGAACATTCATCATTATCTGGACTGTACCAAAGTGTACCATCCATATTAGGACACTTGGCCTATTAGGTCACTCTTTGTCAAACGTTTTTAAGTGTATCAACTTATTTTTATTGTGCATTTCTACTTTTATTTTTACTTCTCCTTTTTTTGATTTTATTTCTTTTTCAACATTTCGTTATTGTAACATGGATCCATGATTTTTTATGACTGTTTATTTTTATGACTGTTTACTTTTATGATTGTGTATGTTTTTAAGAAGATCACCGACATTTTAACCAACTGTGTGGAATAAACATTGATATACATTTTATACCTTATACAACCATTTTATAAATGTTATTATAAACTTTGTACATTTACTCCACAACCGACATTAAGAGAACCCACATTGTGGGCACCACTCTATCAGCCTAACAGGTGTCCCCTTCCCCTTCCTCAGCCTACTTTGGCGCTCACCTCCACACCCTACCGTTTTCTATTTACATTGGGTACACTAGGATACCCGCTGAGCAGAGCTAGAGGTATTCCCTATCCCTTTCCCCACATCTGTTTTCTGCGCAGGATTTACATCTTATCTTTTAAGTGCTTGAAAAGTGGAGGCCACGGCATCCACTTCAGTTTGGGACATATTTGAGTCCTCTTGTTGGCCGTCTGGAGATGAGGGGGATATAGTGTTAAAATGATCCGCTACTGTCCTTTTAGGCCCAGCCGCTGGTGTTTTGGGCTTCCTTTTATTGAGATGCGCCATGAGTGCAAGCTCCTTATAAACGACAGAGAAGAGCTGTCAGTGAAAATTATTGGCTTTTTTTTCTTTTTCTCTCCTCTTTTCCTCTCTCTTCTTTTAGTACAGCTAGGCTGGAACAGCAGATAAAGTTGCAAAAAGGAACACAAAAAAAAAAAAACAGATAGCAAGGAAAAAATATGCTCAGTGGTTCATAACTAGGCTGACCATATTGCCGCTTTAAAAAGGGACACATATGAAAAATACATAAGGCAGGGTTCTCATAATGGAACATTATTCCAAACCCTTTCTTTAAACAGCCCTGACATATGTATTTTTCATATGTGTCCCTTTTTTTTTTTAAAGCGGCAATATGGTCAGCCTATTCATAACCCCCCCCCCCCTTGGCATTAGCACATTAGCACCTCATTTGTAGTCATTATCTAGGCTAACAATTTAGAAACCAGCAGCTTCTAACACAGATGAGGGGGGGTGTATGTCCCGTACGTTATGATAAAAAGAAAGTCAATGTAGTAAGCTTCTTAGCCGAAACTCGGCACAAATAAGACACCAGCAACTTCTCAACCTAAAAATATTTGCCTGCAGATCTCTCTGTAATGTAAAGCTGAGGACTCAATGTAAGGCAAAAGGAGAGTTGGTATGACCTGCGGGCAAGTGGGCCAACAGGAAAGGGAGAAGAGAGCCCCGTTGTCTCTGCAGTTGTAAAGCGATTCCCCTTTAAATCCAGACTTGATGTAATCTGTCTTTGCAATGTGTAATATACTTCTGCAGTTTTATCTATATAACTGTATGAACAGGAAGTACTGCAAGTTAACTATATAAGTCAGCGTCTGTTGGCTGGTTGAGAAGAGGGAGAGGAGAAGGGAAGTTATGGTCTGCTAGTTCCTGTGAGTGTACAGTTCTATAGGAGCCTCAGGGATGATATGACCCTGTAGCAGAAATGTTATTGTTACCAACACAATTTATTTATGCATGGGTTTTACCCACCATCAACTGCAATAAATTTTGTCCTGTGTCCCTGCTGCTGATAGGGAGCGGCACACAGTTCCACTCCTTCTTTGATCACTATAGGGCACAAAAGATGGCGGGTGTTCGCGCCTAAGCAATTATGGCGCACTTGCTAATTAGTAAACTTTTGTTAGCGACTGGGCAATACCGCTTCTTGTTAGAACCCTTTGTACAAATCACAGTCTGATCACTATTGTAGCTGTCGGAGGGTTAATCCAAATTGGCCCCGTTGAAGGTGCAAGCATATGTCAGTGTGTATAATGGTAGAGTACCTGTAAGCCTAATGGCTGTGACGTCTGTTGCGGTAGATGTTATCTTAGCACTCCGGAGTGGAGCCCCGACCCTCCGGAGTGCAGTTGAGCCACCAAAAGCAGTCCTTAAGTGTATAGAGAGCTCACCCCGATCTGTCGCTCTTCTTAGGGAAAACAAAGTACCTACACACTTGTCCCGCAGCCTGAACAAAGAGAGTTGCAATAAAAGCACCGGTTCTTGGTCTTATTGACGTCCTGGGGTATCCAGTAGCTGTTGTAAGAGCTATTAAGTTCATATATGTAACTTATATTCCAAGTTTTAAGCCTTTTTTAGTAAAAAGTAGTGAGGAGCTCCCACACAGCACGTCCTCTCAGCCCGGCAGTTAACTCCGCCCCCCCAACAGATCATTTTTTAAACGTATGTTTATTGTAAAAATAAAAATCTGTACATTTTTGCCCAAATATATCTTTCATTCTCAAATTTCTTGGTAGCTAAGGAATTGATCCCAGTCTCTTAGAAAACTTGTCCGCCTGCTCTAAGGCGGCGGACAGAAATCAACCCAATCGAAAACGATCAGGTTGATTGACACCCCCTGCTAGCGGCCAATTGGCCGCGAATCTGCAGGGGGTGGCGTTGCACCAGCAGTTCACAAGAACTGCTGGTGCAATGATATACGCTGTCAGCATTTATCAATGTGTGGCGGACATGATACGCTACATTGTATCATGTCCGCTCGCACATTAATAAATTGACCCCATAGTCTTATGTTAACCTTATGACATCTCATATTTATGATGGTTTCGCAGCTTAATACTAGTATATGGGAGACATATCACCTTTTATCCCTCAACATATACTGTATATATCTGTTCATTTATATTGCTTTTATTTGTTTACAAAATAGTATTTCTCTAAGTATGCATCTCACAGCTTTTTGTAGAGGGAAGCTCTAACCCTATACAATTGTTGCTCCATAATGTTCCAGAAATATAGTTGTAGGCATGGGAATACTGTATTTTTCTCTAGGAGTACATACTTACGTACTAACCTGGTAATTGTGCTTAGAAATGTCTATAAACCTTTCTGATTTATAATGTACTACTAGACCTCCTTAATGAATGTTCTTTAAAGATAGAGTGGTAGCTCTTATTGGTGGACTAGTTCCTCCTGTAATAAGCCCAGACTCATATATTGTAAAATTTTATTTTTTTTGTTCCCCAGGTAATTTACATTGAATGTTTCAAGAAATTACAACTGTATAAGGGATTTTAATCCCTTCCAGGTTTCACTGTAAGCAGAACCAGGTTTAATATTTAGCACTAAGTAAGAGTCCTACAATTAATATTGTTTATGACCAGACTAGGTAAAGCAGTGGATACCCATCTGCGCCATATTTTAATGTTTTGATGTAAGATTTGCTTTGGATTACATACTAGTTTACAGCTAGTAGATATTCATTATTATTAGATTAAGCTTCACAGCAATTCCTTTATAATCGGAACCCTCTCCCCCCCCCCCCACATATTAACACCTGTTATTAACATAAGGTTAAAACTTTACCTATAGCAGAACAGGTGAAAATAATATCCCCAGTGTTTCGACTGGGTAGTAGTTTGAGCGGCTTTGGTCTGCTTTGTTGTATACATTTATATAAAAAAAACAATTGAAGTAAACCAATAGTGACATATAGCATCATATTTATGAGGTTAACGTTTATACTAATATTTATGAATGCAAGATAGAACACATTGAACAGCACAGGATATTAAGTATACTTCCAGAGAATAACACGGGATTGTTACACGGTATATCCATAACGCATAAACCTCTGTGCTGTTTGTTCACCTACATCCAGAACCTCTTAAAAATATATAATAGGATAAAAGCTGCAAATTATCTAGTAATATATATTATCTCACTAAAAGGCGAATTATCCATAAGTTAAAAGGTGGATTCTTCTTATACTTTCTTATGTCTGTTTGAATTGTATAAAATAAAACAAAATAAGGTACGGATTATAATTACTGCAATAAATATGATTGCTGTAGTTGGACATTAAGGACATTTATGAATAATTAAGATGATATGTCAGTAAAACCAAATGTGGATTGCAACCTATGTATTATGTTTCATGTTTGTAATATGTTTACATGTTACCTAAATAAAAACTATTTAATAAAAAAATATATTTTTTTCAATGCTTACAACTCATGTATGACTCAAATCCAGGATTTAGTGCCTGACATCAGTCATTAGTATGGCAGGATTATACCAGGCAGGATTGTACGGGGGACGATGATGACAACCACAGAGCAGGAAAGGCAGCAGCAGGCAGTATAGTTTCTGGACTAGGTAAGCTGTACACAAATCATAAAAATACAACTCCAAGGGAGGAGGACCAACATGTAACTAGATCCCCTTGGAAACAGCGGGTAATAGTTTTTACAATTTTTCAATTAAACTGATACTGACCCACACAGAGTAGGAGGGGCAGGAGCAGGAGTGGTGGCAGCAGGCAGCATAGTTACTGGACTAGGTAGGCCTCCGGTACACAAATCACATAAATACAACTCCAAGGGAAGAGGACCAACATATGACTAGAGTCCCTTGGAAATAGCGGGTAACAGTTCACTACGAGTATTTACTTTAACTGATGATGACCACCACAGAGCTGGAAGGGTAGGATTTGGAGAGGCAGCAGCAGGAAGCAGGCAGCATAGTTACTGTACAAGGTAGGCCATAAACCTCAAAAATACACCTCCAGGGGAGGAGGAGGTCAAACATATGCCTAGAGTCCCTTGGAAACAGAGGCCAGAAATGTCCTGAATATTTTGCATTAAAGGATGATGACCACCACAGAGCATGAAGGGCAGTGGCAGGAGTGGCAGCAGCAGCGAGATGCAGACTTACTGAACTATCTAGAACTCACAGTATATAAACCATAAAAATACACCTGAAAGGGAGGAGAAGGAAGGTGTGCCTAGAGCCCCTTGGACAAAATACCCAGCATTTGCCTGATGAGTTGACATTAACGGATTTTGACAACCACAGAGCAGGAGTGGCCTGCCACATACACACACATACATAGTAACATAGTAGATGAGGTTGAAAAAAGACCGAAGTCCCTCGAGTTCAACCTATACAAATCTATAAATGAGTAAATAAGTAAATGGTTATATATCTGAGCCTTTACTTAAAGGGGCAGTTTACTTGAAATTGTTAATTGTTTAAAAAGATAGATAATCCCTTTATTACCCATTCCACAGTTTTACATAACCAACAGTTTAATATACTTTTTACGTCTGTGATAACCTTGTATCTAAATCTCTTCAGACTAACCCCTTATCCCAGTGTTTTTTACAAATGCATTTTAGTCAATTAGTGCTGGTTCATGCATACCTCAACAGGAGTAACCACAATGTTATCTATAAGGCATACATGAACTAGCACTGTCTGGCTGTGTAAAGATATTAAAATGCACTGAGATAAGAGGTGGCCTGCAAAGGTATAGAAACAGGCAGAGATTCAGAGGCTATAAACAATATTAATAAAACAATGTTGGTTGTGCAAAGCTTGGGAATGGTTAGTAATGGTGTTATCTATCTTTTTAAACAATAAAAAAGTCAAGTAGACTGTACCTTTAACAATTTAAAGCAGACATTATTTGAACGTTTTCATGTTAATTGGCGGTGGCAGC
This sequence comes from Bombina bombina, assembly GCF_027579735.1. NCBI lineage: Eukaryota > Metazoa > Chordata > Amphibia > Anura > Bombinatoridae > Bombina > Bombina bombina. Next base: position 973,954,380 of record NC_069504.1, read on the forward strand.
CTCTTCCACGCAATTATCAGCCCATAATAAGTAGATTTATTGTAAAATACTCTGTTATTGATCTCAAGCGTTTGCTGATAATCAAGATTTACCCCAAACTCTTTTTCTAATTGGCTTATTTTTAGGAAGTCTGACCCTGTCCAAAATATGTTCTCCTGTTAAAAGTTGTACTTTTGTCAATAAAGCAGACTTCTATGCCTCCATATGTGTTCATTAGCTGTCTCTCTTTTCTCAACCACTGCTAGGATGTTTAGAACTTGAATTTCATCATTTCTTGCAACTTGGCTGCCTTCCTTATGATATTATAAAAATCTTCAAAGGAAGCCAGCACCACTCACCAAACTTCAAGGGCACGGAAAAAGGGGCAAGCCACATCCCAACATCATATTGCACAATTCAAGAAATTTTCCAGACTCCAAAAAATAAATTAAAAGTCCTTTATTGTCTCATGTATGGTCCATAATACAAAAAACGTTTCAAACCAGCAATTGGTTCTTAGTCGTGTTCAGGTACCTATGTACAGGTGTGCCTTTTTATACCTATTTGTATTATGGACCCTGCATGAGACAATAAAGGTCTATTAATTTATTTTTTGGAGGCTGGAAAATGTATTGAATTGTTCATTATGATATTGCAATGTATACTGTCAATCAAACTGATTTCACTTTACCCTTTATTCTTTCCCAAATTATTCCTGAGATACTGAGGTAACGTAGGTACTGTTGGGCTCGGTGTGTGGGTATGCTAGAAGGCTGGGCCCCATATCAGCTGAGACAACTAGGGGTTCCAAGTGTCTAATGTTTATCCAGACAGTCCAGTATTTTAGCAGGCAGTAAAATCTTAACAAAAATAATGGACACTTAAAGTCTACTCCAGAATTGTTATTGTTTAAAACGATAGACAATCCCTTTATTACCCATTTCCCAATTTTTGCATAACAATCACGGTTATATTAATATAATTTTTACCGCTATGATTACCTTGTATTAAACCTCTGGAGACTGCCACCCTTATTTCAGTTCTTTTGACAAACTTCCATTTTAGCCAATCAGTGCTGACTCATAAATAACTCCACGGGAGTGAGCACAATGTTATATATATATATATATATATATATATATATATGGCACACAAGAATGAGCACTGCCAGCTGTGGAAAAACTGTCAAAATGCACCGAGATAAGAGGCGGCCTTTAAAGGGACATTATACATCAACAAAAATATGGGCTATTTAAATAAAGCATTCAAAGAAAAGAAAGTTTGTAATTGACATGTTTAAGCAATTTTGCTGCTAAAACTCCTAAAAATTATAATAAACTTTCAAGTGATCTCACTACATAAGAATATGTTCGTAATACCCACTAGCTACAGAGTAAGGATTTTTTCCTCAATCCCTATCTAGTGTCCTTACAGCCAGCCCCCATGCTGGTGCTGTCTTTGTACTGTATGAGATACACAATGGTACTGCACACTGCCCAATACATGAGTTACATAAATTAAATGCCATATATATACTGCTTAAACCAACACCAATACTCGTAGATGTAAAGACAAGGGAAGTACCTATTATTGTGTAATGTAGCTGCAAATAGTACATACATACAAATCTCTACACATGGACCTTCTGGTTGCCGCATGGTCCGCACCCCAATCCTGTCCTTTGGAAAAGTACCAAGTCTATTTTATCTTAGTTGCCTCAGACACATGATCCTAAATATAAGGGGTCTCTAACACATCATCATAGGAAAAGGGAACCAAACTCTAAATAACAAATCATATCAATTAAGGTGGCACCATGGAGCGATTTACATAAACATTTATCTACACAAAGAACAATAAAGAACAATCGTCAGAGTATTGTCCATTATGACAATGTCCCAGGGAATCTCCAGCAGGTTGATCCAGGTAAACACCTTCCCTGAGGAAGCAGAACCCGAGGGAATCTATCAGGGAACAGCTGCTGCCACCCCATTTTAACACGGGCAGGAGCGCAACTGTTCAGAATTCAGAATGTGTAGTGAGGACAGAGGGTGAGTCAGAGCTATTAACAGTTGCGCTCCTGCCCGTGTTAAACTGGGGTGGCGGCGGCTGCTTCCCTGATGATTCCAAGGAAGGTGAGAGTACGAAGGTGAGAGTACGAAGGGCACTGTGGGGGCAGAAGCTGGGAAAATGCTTGGTGCATAGGTAACAACTAGTCAATTTTTAGTGATCATTTTTCTTACTACTGCACAGTGTGTATAAGGTAACAGCGCTATTTATTATTTTCTCCTGAAATTCCATTCGGAAATTATGAGTTTTTCAGTTCCTGTTAGAAATGGAAATACAGAACACTGTTGTATTCTAAGCAGCCATTGGCTGCACACTCTAGTGACATATTTATAACTGTCCCTAATTGGTTACAACAGAGAAAGTTACAACATGGAAGCTCCCATTGTTTTATAACACTATACTTTACACTTATTTTGTCAATATTTAAAAAGCTAATGAAACTTTAAAAAACTACATCTACATGCTCTTTACTAATAATCTTTTCTTTGAATGTATCATTCATCTAGCATTTATTTTGTGTTTATTGTCCCTTTTGTTTATAGGTTTAGTTTTCAACAAAGAATACCAAAAGAACAAAGCAGATTTGATGATTAAAGTAAATTGGAAAGTTGTTTAAAATTACATGCCCTATCTGAAGTTTAATTTTGACTAGACTATCTATAAAATTTAAATTTTTAAGTCCATAAATGTAAAAATCTCCTATGCTTCAGTGCATTACAAATATGGAGCAGAAGGAAGTGAGGGGTAGTCAAGGGAGCCAAATCTGTACTATTAACAACATATGTTACCAAAGAGGTACAGTTATTGATTTGCATGTTAGCCAAGGGGTAAAATAACAGCCTAGGGCCCGATCCGATATGCAGCGTCGCCCGCAAAAGCCGCCGACGCCGAAATTTGCGCTGGTTTGGTATCATATATACGGTGTAACCTAGAAGTTATGCTCGTATATTTTTGCCTTCGCCCGTAGTTTTTTGTGCCATAGGCAGGTATACCAAACCAGCGCAGTTTGGTATCCAATATACAGCGGCGACTTACGTGGCGATAATGGAGAAATCTTACTCCATTTTCACCTCATCACAAAATGCAGCCGTAGTAAGCCTTACGCTGTCTATTGGAGCCCCGTAACTCCCTAAACTACCTGCTAAATAAACCTAACACCTAACGCATGCGCAATGTCTATCTACCTGTCAACCGCAATCCCCCACCGCAATCCCTAATAAAGTATTTAACCCCTAATCCGGACCCCGCCGCCACCTACATTAAAAGTATAACCCCCTAATGTGATCCCCCTACACCGTCGCAAGCTACATTACATACCCCCTAATGTGAGCCCCTTACACCGCCGCCATCTACCTTACCTACCCCCTAAAGTGAGCCCCTACCCTGCCGCCATCTATCTTACCTACCCCCTAAAGTGAGCTCCTACCCCGCCGCCATCTATCTTACCTACCCCCTAAAGTGAGCTCCTACCCCGCCGCCATCTACCTTACCTACCCCCTAAAGTGAGCCCCTACCCCGCCGCCATCTATCTTACCTATCCCCTAAAGTGAGCCCCTTACACCACCGCCATCTATTTTAAAAATATTAACCCCTAATTTAATCCCCCTACACCGCCGCCAGCTATATTAACCCTAATTATATTAGGGTTAATATAGTTAATATAGTTATTATATTATATATATTAACCCTAATTATATTAGGGTTAATATAGTTAATATAGTTAATATCGTTATTATATTATATATATATATATATATATATATATATATTAAGCATAATAACCCTATCTAACTCTAACATCCCTAACTAAATTCTTATTAAAATAAATCTAATTAATATTAATATTATTAATTAAAATATTCCTATTTAAATCTAAATACTTACCTATAAAATAAACCCTAAGATAGCTACAATGTAATTAATAATTACATTGTAGCTATTTTAGGGTTTATATTTATTTTACAGGTAACTTGGTATTTATTTTAACTAGGTACAATAGCTATTAAATAGTTAATAACTATTTAATAGCTACCTAGTTAAAATAATTACCAATTTACCTGTAAAATAAATCCTAACCTAAGTTACAAATACACCTACACTATCAATAAATTAAATAAACTACAAATATCTAAACTAAAATACAATAAAATAATCTAAACTAAATTACAAAAAAAACCCCACTAAATTACAAAGAATAAAAAAAATTACAAGATTTTTAAGCTAATTACTCCTATTCTAAGCCCCCTAATAAAATAATAAAGCCCCCCAAAATAAAAAAAATTCCCTACCCTATTCTAAATTAAAAAAAGTTCAAAGTTCTTTTACCTTACCAGCCCTTAAAAGGGCCTTTTGCGGGGCATGCCTCAAAGAAAACAGCTTTTTTGCCTGTAAAAGAAAAACACAATACCACCCCCAACATTACAACCCACCACCCACATACCCCTATTCTAAACCCACCCAAACCCCCCTTAAAAAAACCTAACACTACCCCCCTGAAGATCTCCCTACCTTGTCTTCACCCAGCCGGGCCGAACTCTTCATCTGATCCGGGCGATGTCCAATCAAGCCGCAGTGAAGACTTCTTACATCCGGGCGATGTCTTCAATCAGGCGACGCCGAAATTTGCGCTGGTTTGGTATCCTATATACGGCATAACCTAGAAGTTACGCTCGTATATTTCTGCCTTCGTTTTTTGTGCCATAGGCAGGTATACCAAACCAGCGCAGTTTGGTATCCAATATACAGCGTAAGGACTTACGTGGTGAAAATGGAGAAATCTTACTCCATTTTCCCCTCGCCACAAAATGCAGCCGTAAGAAGCCTTACGCTGTATATTGGAGCCCCGTAACTCCCTAAACTACCTGCTAAATAAACCTAACACCTAACGCAGGCGCAATGTCTATCTACATACAAAGAGAGAAGCGCTCTACCAGGAACGAACAACAGCTCAGTGGCTTGTTCTATGGCGATTTACCACCCGGAGGCAGCCTCTTTTAGACCAGTGTGCTTTTCACAGAAGAAAACTTTCCTGAAGTATATCAGTCTGATCCCGCCAAGTAAGGTCAGTCCAGCCCTGAATACCAGGCAATTCTCCTCTGAACAAGGAACATGACAACCCCAGACGATCGTTTCGGCCTCCTATTGGCCTCATTAGTGAGGTGCAGCCACATTCCTCTAAGCACACTGGGCAAGGAGTCCACGTCTGGTTTCCCCCATCACCCATAGGGAGACTGTCTATCTACCTGTCAACCGCAATCCACCGCCGCAATCCCTAATAAAGTATTTAACCCCTAAACCGCCGCACACGGACCCCGCCGCCACCTACATTACAAGTATAACCCCCTAATGTGATCCCCCTACACCGTCGCAAGCTACATTTCATACCCCCTAATGTGAGCCCCTTACACCGCCGCCATCTACCTTACCTACCCCCTAAAGTGAGCCCCTACCCCGCCGCCATCTATCTTACCTACCCCCTAAAGTGAGCTACTACCCCGCCACCATCTATCTTACCTACCCCCTAAAGTGAGCTCCTACACCGCCGCCATCTAACTTACCTACCCCCTAAAGTGAGCCCCTACCCCGCCGCCATCTATCTTACCTACCCCCTAAAGTGAGCCCCTTACACTGCCGCCATCTATTTTAAAAATATTAACCCCTAATTTAATCCCCCTACACCGCCGCCAGCTATATTAACTATAATTTATATTTTTTTATTTTAATTAAGCTTAATTATATTAGGGTTTATATAGTTAATATAGTTATTCTATTATATATATTAACTATATTAACCCTAATTATATTAGGGTTAATATAGTTAATATCGTTATTATATTATATATATATTAAGTATAATAACCCTATCTAAAACTAACATCCCTAACTAAATTCTTATTAAAATAAATCTAATTAATATTAATATTATTAATTAAAATATTCCTATTTAAATCTAAATACTTACCTATAAAATAAACCCTAAGATAGCTACAGTGTAATTAATAATTACATTGTAGCTATTTTTGGGTTTATATTTATTTTACAGGTAATTTGGTATTTATTTTAACTAGTTACAATAGCTATTAAATAGTTAATAACTATTTAATAGCTACCTAGTTAAAATAATTACCAATTTACCTGTAAAAAAAAATCCTAACCTAAGTTACAAATACACCTACACTATCAATAAATTAAATAAACTACAAATATCTAAACTAAAATACAATAAAATAATCTAAACTAAATTACAAAAAACAAACAAACACTAAATTACAAAAAATAAAAAATATATTACAATATTTTTAAACTAATTACACCTATTCTAAGCCCCCTAATAAAATAATAAAGCCCCCCAAAATAAAAAAAAATCCCTACCCAATTCTAAATTAAAAAAGTTCTCAGTTCTTTTACCTTACCAGCCCTTAAAAGGGTCTTTTGCGGGGCATGCCCCAAAGAAAACAGCTCTTTTGCCTGTAAAAGAAAAACACAATACCACCCCCCAACATTACAACCCACCACCCACATACCCTATTCTAAACCCACCCAAACCCCCTTAAAAAAACCTAACACTACCCCCCTGAAAATCTCTCTACCTTGTCTTCACCCAGCCGGGCCGAACTCTTCATCTTCATCATTCAATCAGCCAATCAGATTTTTCTACCTTAATTCCAATTGGCTGATAGAATCCTATCAGCCAATCGGAATTCGACGGAAGCCATCTTGGATGACGTCATTTAAAGGTACCTCATTCCTTGTTTAGTCTTCGTGCTGGATGGATTCTCCGTGGCGGAGGAGCGAAGAAAGAAGATTGAAGATGACGCTTTGCTTGAAGACATCGCCGGATGGAAGAAGACTTCACTGCCGCTTGATTGAAGACATCGCCGGATGGAAGAAGACTTCACTGCCGCTTAATTGAAGACATCGCCCGGATGGAAGAAGACTTCACTGCCGCTTGATTGGACATCGCCCGGATCGGATGAAGAGTTCTGCCCGGCTGGGTGAAGACAAGGTAGGAAGATCTTCAGGGGGGTAGTGTTAGGTTTTTTTAAGGGGGGTTTGGGTGGGTTTAGAATAGGGTTATGTGGGTGGTGGGTTGTAATGTTGGGGGGTGGTATTGTGTTTTTCTTTTACAGGCAAAAGAGCTGTTTTCTTTGGGGCATGCCCCGCAAAAGGCCCTTTTAAGGGCTGGTAAGGTAAAAGAACTGTGAACTTTTTTAATTTAGAATAGGGTAGGGAATTTTTTTTATTTTGGGGGCTTTATTATTTTATTAGGGGGCTTAGAATAGGTGTAATTAGCTTAAAGCTTAAAAATCTTGTAATATTTTTTTTATTTTTTGTAATTTAGTGGGGTTTTTTTTGTAATTTAGTTTAGATTATTTTATTGTATTTTAGTTTAGATATTTGTAGTTTATTTAATTTATTGATAGTGTAGGTGTATTTGTAACTTAGGTTAGGATTTATTTTACAGGTAAATTGGTAATTATTTTAACTAGGTAGCTATTAAATAGTTATTAACTATTTAGTAGCTATTGTACCTAGTTAAAATAAATACCAAGTTACCTGTAAAATAAATATAAACCCTAAAATAGCTACAATGTAATTATTAATTACATTGTAGCTATCTTAGGGTTTATTTTATAGGTAAGTATTTAGATTTAAATAGGAATATTTTAATTAATAATATTAATATTAATTAGATTTATTTTAATAAGAATTTAGTTAGGGATGTTAGAGTTAGATAGGGTTAGTATACTAAATATATATATATAATATAATAACTATATTAACTATATTAACCCTAATATAATTAGGGTTAATATAGTTAATATAGCTGGCGGCGGTGTAGGGGGATTAAATTAGGGGTTAATATTTTTAAAATAGATGGCGGCAGTGTAAGGGGCTCACTTTAGGGGGTAGGTAAGATAGATGGCGGTGGTGTAGGGGCTCACTTTAGGGGGTAGGTAAGGTAGATGGCGGCGAGGTAGGGGCTCACATTAGGGGGTTATAGATTTAATATAGCTGGCGGCGGGGTCCGGGAGCGGCGGTTTAGGGGTTAATACATTTTTATTGTTAGGATAGTGAGGGGGTATAGCGGATAGAGGGTTAGACGTGTCATGCTATGTTTGGGAGGCGTTTTAGACAGTACGGGTGATTTTATAACTTTTGTCAGGTTTTGTAGGCGCCGGCAGTTTCTAAAGTGCCGTAAGTCACTGGCGACTCCAGAAATTTGTGCTTACGCAGATTTCTGGACATCGCTGGTTTATCCGACTTACGGCACTTTAGCCTCTGACGGCGCCGTATATAGGATAGCTCGAGTTGCGAGCTGAAACTGTAGGCGGCGGGGGTTCCCTCGCTTGCGCCGCAAACTACGATCTTTATCGGATCGCGCCCCTAATTGTTAAAAATTTACATTATATGAACAATAGTGAGGTCTAAGTTAGAGCTTTGGTGGGGGAGCATTGTGCAACCACACTGACCCATATGTCCAGTTACCGACAGATAGAGTGACAACCGTACAGACATCATTTTGGACTTTTCTAACTATTTATGCACAAAAGTTCCTGGAACCTTTTTGAACACATTTTTATTTGTCATGCACAGCAAAATCCAAACGTTTTTTACTTCCTGGTGAAATTTTATACAAGTCTAAAAACATTTTTTTTTTACGGTTATTTATTTTTCATGCTGTAATTCCTTGCTCTCATGTATCAAACCTCATTTTGTAAAATTGCCATTTGAGCTCATTTTATATTAATGTACTAATGATTTATGACTCATGGGAGTGTATTTCGCTAACATATTGTCCCAGGATATGTATTTAATAGCATATCTCAAAAATGTTTTACGTGTGCTAAAATATCAGATTTAATAGAGAACAGACAATTAAACTGATGCTACTGGAAGTAAAATTAAATTTATAACTCAACAATGCTTGATAATGAATTAATCATATATAGATGTCAAATGATCCATAAATAAAGTTTTAATATTTTGTTAAAAATTATAGCCATATGGTATTTATATAGAATGGTTTCTACTTACATGTTTTAATATATTATTGATTTATAAAGGTTGACTATTTCTTAAGACCTTTTGAATAGGATATTGCTTTATCAGGACACATAGTCCACTTATCCCTCGAAGCCTAATTTTTAAAGGGACATTGTACACCAAAATGTTTATCCTTTATATGAGAGCATTTTTAAAATGATGATTTTAACTGAAAACTGTGGTTTAAATTATGTTTAAAGGGACATGAATCCCACATTTTTTCTTTCATGAATCAGATAGAGCATACAATTTTAAACAACGTTCTAATTTACTTCTATTATCACATTTTTTTTTTTTTTTTTTTATTGAAAGATAGCATGCACATATCTGGAGCACTTTATGGCAGCAGTTTGCAAGAGCACTAGATTGCAGCACTATTTCCTTCAATGTGGTGCTTTAGATACCTACCAAGGTATTGCTTTATCAAAGAATGCAATGGGAACAAAGCAAATTTGATATTAGAAGTAAATTAAAAACGTTCTTAAAATTGTATGTTCTGTCTGAATCACACACAAAAAATGTTTGGGTTCTATATCCCTTTAAATTTAAATTGAAACTGATACAGCAGTATCAGTTGAACACTCTATGCTAATGCTCATTGGCAAATAAGTACTTCCTACATATGCTGATTGGCTGATATGTACTTCCTGCCAATTCTCATTGGTTGATAGATACTTCCTATTAATGCCCATGTTTAAATGCTGCTTATCCGAATTAGTGGTAGTAAAAAAAATATGTACACAGACTTGTCTGTTTTGAACACTTTTTGGATTATATAGTTCTTGGTAGCTTGACATCTCATTTAAAATAAAATGTATGGATAAAGAGATATATTAGCAACTGATTTTACCTGAACAGTGGTGATATAAATTCCATTGGCAGTAATAGCATTAACCCTATTTCACCTCTCAACCTATAAAAATGAAATTCAATTTAGCACAAAGCAGACACGACCAGAGGAAAGAAAGGAATAACAATAGGAGGGACTTGTAATTGCTACAATTATTGCAGTTATTAAATTTCCAGAATGTGTATTAATGCCGCTTACACAGGGAAAAAATGACTACGATAAATTCTGCCTGTCTTACTCACAGCATGCAATAGCACGTAGCAGAACAGTGAAAGAAAAAACTGGAGGCTTCTTAAAACATGCAAAGGCTTTATGAATCTTGCTCTGAAAAAAATGTATGAACTATTTATCTTGGTATTTTACCACTATCTCCATTCTCTCTCTCTCTCTTTACTCTCTTCCCTTATTTCTCTCTTTTCTCTCATGCTCTCTCCTCTCTCTCTCTCTCTCTCTCTCTCTCTTTACTCTCTTCCCTTATTTCTCTCTTTTCTCTCATGCTCTCTCCTCTCTCTCTCTCTCTCTCTCTCTCTCTCTCTCTCTCTCTTTACTCTCTTCCCTTATGTCTCTCTTTTCTCTCATGCTCTCCTCTCTCTCTCTCTCTTTAATCTCTTCCCTTATGTCTCTCTTTTCTCTCATGTTTTCCTCTCTCTCTCTCTCTCTCTCTCTCTTTTCTCTCTTCCCTTATTTCTCTCTTTTCTCTCATGCTCTCCTCTCTCTCTCTCTCTCTCTCTCTCTCTCTTTACTCTCTTCCCTTATGTCTCTCTTTTCTCTCATGCTCTCCTCTCTCTCTCTCTCTCTTTAATCTCTTCCCTTATGTCTCTCTTTTCTCTCATGTTTTCCTCTCTCTCTCTCTCTCTCTCTCTCTCTCTCTCTCTTTTCTCTCTTCCCTTTTCTATCTCTTTTCTCTCGTGCTCTCCTTTCTCTCTCTCTCTCTCTCTCTCTCTCTCTCTCTCTCTCTCTCTCTCTCTCTCTCTCTCTCTCTCTTTTACTCTCTTCCCTTATTTCTCTCTTTTCTCTCATGCTCTCTCCTCTCTCTCTCTCTCTCTCTCTCTCTCTCTCTTTACTCTCTTCCCTTATGTCTCTCTTTTCTCTCATGCTCTCCTCTCTCTCTCTCTCTTTAATCTCTTCCCTTATGTCTCTCTTTTCTCTCATGTTTTCCTCTCTCTCTCTCTCTCTCTCTCTCTCTCTCTTTACTCTCTTCCCTTATTTCTCTCTTTTCTCTCATGCTCTCTCCTCTCTCTCTCTCTCTCTCTCTCTCTTTACTCTCTTCCCTTATGTCTCTCTTTTCTCTCATGCTCTCCTCTCTCTCTCTCTCTTTAATCTCTTCCCTTATGTCTCTCTTTTCTCTCATGTTTTCCTCTCTCTCTCTCTCTCTCTCTCTCTCTCTTTTCTCTCTTCCCTTATTTCTCTCTTTTCTCTCATGCTCTCCTCTCTCTCTCTCTCTCTCTCTCTTTACTCTCTTCCCTTATGTCTCTCTTTTCTCTCATGCTCTCCTCTCTCTCTCTCTCTCTCTCTCTCTCTTTAATCTCTTCCCTTATGTCTCTCTTTTCTCTCATGTTTTCCTCTCTCTCTCTCTCTCTCTCTTTTCTCTCTTCCCTTTTCTATCTCTTTTCTCTCGTGCTCTCCTTTCTCTCTCTCTCTCTCTCTCTCTCTCTCTCTCTCTCTCTCTCTATCTCTCCCTCTTTACTCTCTTCCCTCATCTATCTATTTTCTCTCATGCTCTCCTCTCTCTTCTCTCTCTTTACTCTCTTCCCTCACATATCTCTTTTCTCTCATGCTCTCCTTACTTTCTCTCTCTCTCTCTTTATTCTCTTCCCTCCCCTATCTCTTTTGTCTCATGCTCTCCTTTCTCTCTTTATCCCTCTTTACTCTTTCCTCATCTATCTATTTTCTCTCATGCTCTCCATTCTCTCTCTTTACTCTCTTCCCTCATATATCTCTTTTCTCTCATGCTCTCCTCTCTCTCTCTGTCTTCCCTTATGTCTCTCTTTTCTCTCATGCTCTCCTCTCTCTCTCTCTTTACTCTCTTCCCTCATCTATCTCTTTTCTCTCATGCTCTCCTTTCACTCTCTTTACTCTCTTCACTCATCTATCTCTTTTCTCTTATGCTTTCCTGTCTCTCTCTCACGCTTTACTCTCTTCCCTCATATATCTCTTTTCTCTCATGCTCTCCTCTCTCTCTCTCTCTCTCTCTCTCTCTCTCTCTCTCTTCCCTTATGCCTCTCTTTTCTCTCATGCTCTCCTCTCTCTCTCTCTCTCTCCTCTTTACTCTCTTCCCTCATCTATCTCTTTTCTCTCATGCTCTCCTCTCTCTCTTTACTCTCCCTCCTCACCTATCTCTTTTCTCTCATGCTCTTCTCTCTCTCTCTCTTTACTCTCTTCCCTCACCTATCTTATTTATCTCATGCTCTCTTTTCTCTCTCTCTCTCCCTCTTTATTCTCTTCCCTCACCTTTCTCTTTTCTCTCATGGTCTTTTCTCTCTTTCTCCCTCATTACTCTTTCCTCATTTATCTCTTTCCGTTCATGCTCTCTCTCTCTCTCTCTCTCTCTCCCCCCTCTTTAATATCTTCCCTCATCTATCTCTTTTATCTCATGCTCTCCTTTTTTCTTTACTCTCTTCCCTCATCTATCTCTTTTCTCTCATGATCTCCTCTCTCTCTCTCTTTACTCTCTTCCCTCATCTATCTCTTTTCTCTCATGCTCTCCTTTCTCTCTCTCTCCCTCTTTACTCTCTTCTCTCTCTTTACTCTCTTCCCTCACCTATCTCTTTTATTTCATGCTCTCCTTTCTCTCTTTCTCCCTTTTTACTCTTTCCTCCTCTATCTCTTTTTTGTCATGCTCTCCTCCTCTCTCTGTTTACTCTCTTCCCTCATCTATCTCTTTTCTCTCATGCTCTCCTCTCTCTCTCTGTCTTCCCTTATGTCTCTCTTTTCTCTCATGCTCTCCTCTCTCTCTCTCTTTACTCTCTTCCCTCATCTATCTCTTTTCTCTCATGCTCTCCTTTCTCTCTCTTTACTCTCTTCACTCATCTATCTCTTTTCTCTTATGCTTTCCTTTCTCTCTCTCATGCTTTACTCTCTTCCCTCATATATCTCTGTTCTCTCATGCTCTCCTCTCTCTCTCTCTTCCCTTATGTCTCTCTTTTCTCTCATGCTCTCCCCTCTCTCTCTCTTTACTCTCTTCCTTCATCTATCTCTTTTCTCTCATGCTCTCCTCTCTCTCTTTACTCTCCCTCCTCACCTATCTCTTTTCTCTCATGCTCTTCTCTCTCGCTCTCTCTCTCTCTCTCTCTCTCTCTCTCTTTATTCTCTTCCCTCACCTATCTTATTTATCTCATGCTCTCTTTTCTCTCTCTCTCTCTCTCTCTCTCTCTCTCTCTCTCCCTCTTTATTCTCTTCCCTCATCTATCTTTTTTCTGTCATACTCTCCTCTCTCCCTCTTTAATCTCTTCCCTCATCTGTCTCTTTTCTCTCATGCTCCCCTCTCTCTTTCTCTTTCCCTCTTTAATCTCTTTCTTCATCTATCTCTTTTCTCTCATGCTCTCCTCTCTTATCTTTCTACTCTCTTCCCTCATCTATCTATTCTCTCTCATACTCTCCTCTCTCTCTCTCTCTCTCTCTTTCTCTCTCTCTCTCTCTCTCTCTCTCTCTCTCTCTCTCTCTCTCTCTCTCTCTCTCTCTCTCTCTCTCTCTCTCTCTCTCTCTCTCTCTCTCCCTCTCCCTCTCTAATCTCTTACCTCATCTATCTTTTTTCTTTCATGCTCTCTTTTTCTCTTTCTCTTTACTCTTTTCCCTCATATATCTCTTCTCTCTCATGCTCTCCTCTCTTTACTCTCTTCCCTCATCTATCTCTTTCTCTCATGCTCTCCTCTCTCTCTCTCTCTCTCTCTCTCTCTCTCCTCTCTTCCCTCATCTATCTTTTTTCTCTCATGCTCTCCTCTCTCTTCCTTCACTCTCTTCCCACAACTATTTCTTTTCTCTCATGCTCTCCTTTCACTCTCTTCCCTTATCTATCTTTTCTCTCATGCTCTCCTCTCTCTCTCTCTCTCTCTCTCTCTCTCTCTCTCTCTCTCTCTCTTTCTCTCTCTCTCTCTCTCTCTCTCTCTCTCTCTTTACTCTCTTCCCTCATCTATCTCTTTTCTTTCATGCTCTCCTCTCGCTCCTTTCACTCTCTTCCCTCATCTATCTCTTTTCTCTCATGCTCTCCTTTCTCTCTCTCTCTCTCTCTCTCTCTCTGTTTCTCTTTGTTTCTCTCTTTACTCTCTTCCCTTACCTATCTATTTTCTTTTATGCTTTCCTTTCTCTCTCTCTTTCCCATTTCTCTTATCTCTTTCTTCTTACTCTCAGTCTCTCCTTATCTTTCTCCTCCCTCTATGTCTGTCCTCACCTTTTTTTGCCTTCCTCTCTTGTCCACCTTTTCCTATCTTGCTGCACAGGTGTGGCTCAGGTTGAAGCTCCAGTCCCATAGACGCTGGCGGTGAATCTTTTGCGCCTAGCCCCAAGCCTTGGGGCTGCTTTTTTCAGATAGTCAAGAAGAACTGATCTGGAACCCTTCCCAGTGGCCTGCCATTCCACTGGCTCCTGATAACCCCAGCTACCTGGACTTTCATTATTGGCAGCAATTATCTGCTCCCTCTTTTTTTTAACTAGGCACACATTATACCTCTTTGTTATATACCCGTGCCTTGGGACTCTGCTTACCTTCAATGCGGAACTCTGCCTTCCTGCTTATGCAAATCCTTCCCCCCCTCTGTGCGCCATCCGCCCCCGATAGACGAACATTAAACTCCTGATACTACTCTAATCCTACCTGCTGCTTTGGTGTGGTTTCCTTCAATGGGTCACTGACCAGCTTCCTTCTCCCCCCCCTTCCCTCCCCCACCGGTGCTGCGTTGGAGGGAGCCGGGCTTGGTCCTGGAGTGGGGTCCCGGTGTGGGGGCTACATATTTGGCTGTCTACGGCATCCGGTGCAGCGTTGCTTCCTCCCCTCCCACCAGTGCTGCGTGAGGAGAGTCGACTTTCGCTGCCTTCCAGGTTTAAGGAACAGGAAGTGGTGGAGACAGTCTCTCCCTGGGCTGAGCTGCTCACCAGGGACGTTGGAGCTGACAGCAGAGTCGGTGGGCAGCTGGATAACACGCAAAGGGGTGAGTTCTCATATTAGTACCTTGTCCCTGGTATACTCTCCGGCCCTTTTATCTTCCAAGTCGATGAAAATGGCTCTTAGAGGGGGGAAGTGGAGAAAACCGGAGGGAGCAGATGGAGTACACACTCAAAGGTTGGACACGGCCTGTCTTGAAAGCACCACTGAGCGAGACACCCTAAAAGACTGCAAGGCATAACCGTGGATATACACTGGGACTCTTGAATAATTTTTTCACTTGCAAGTATAATATGACATAAAAATTCTCTGAAAACAAAACACTGGCTTAAGACTACCCAAAGAGGGAAAAACATCTATATAACCCACTGTGAAGACATCTGTTTTTCTGTGTAAAATGTGTTGTGCTCTGCTAAATAGTGGCAGAAATGTAATTACTTTCCGGTTATATTGTACTCCCTCTTGTATAACTCTCTTAGGCTCACTGAGCTCATATTTAAAAGCACCTAGACGCTATCACAAGAAACCTTTAGTGCTCTGTCTTATTTAAAAAAAAAACTGTATTACATTAGAATACAGCAACCAACGTTTGCTCCTCTGAACTTAGTCCTAGATCATTGTATGCTGGTCTGTTACATACAAGGTTTTAGATTTTCTGAAGCCTAAACATTTAAAGTTAACTAAACTTTTCTAGGCATCTACTGACTACAGCTGTCTGGTAGTGTCCTCCAGATTTTTCTGGCGATACTTTAAGACACCTGGAAGCTAAACATTTATTTGACATATAACTGCAGAAATGTAATTATTTACTGTTTATAGTGTATTCTCTCTTGTACAATTTGTCTAGGCTCACTGAGTCCATAGCTAGAAGCATTCAGACCTTATAATAAGGAATGTTCAGTCTTCTGTGTCATCTAAAGAATTATACAAGAACAGTTAACTATTGTAGAATGGTTCTCTGAGGACTCTATTCAAAATACAGCAACCAGCGTTTGCTGTTTTGAATTGAGTCCCAGATCGCTGTATGATGGTACGTTGCACATAAGACTTGAGATTCTTCAAAGCCTAAACATTTAAAGCTAACTAACTTTCTACGTATCTACTAACTACTGCTGCCCATTAGTGCTCTCTGGATTTCTCTGGCGATATTATAAAACACCTGAAAGCTAAACATTTTCTCTGATAAGACAATTCCACAGTAAACATCTGTCACTGTTGAATAAGCTCCCCACCTGTCATTGTGTGCTATAAAAACTCTGTGAAAACACACATTTGCTTAAGTCTATTTAAAGAGGAAAAAAAATAGTTATATAATCTACTGTGAGGATAACTTAGGCTTGAAACCTATTTTTTTCTGCTAAAAGGTCCCGTGCTCTGTTACATAGACGCAGAGACTCGACTATTTACTGTTTAAAAGTGTATTCACTCATATATAACTTATCTAGGCTCACTGAGCTCATATCTAGAAACACCTAGAGTCTAGGTGCTAGACTTTGATACTCTATAATAAGACTATTTAAGGTCTGAGGATACCACTGTAATCAACAGTCATAGGTCACTAGGTACCACCCTAGAGCAGTTTTCCTGCCTAGCTCAGCGGTCTTCCTTTAAACTGTTCTCTTTTTTATTGTCACTGTCGTACATGACTTGGTGAGTGAGCCTTAATTCACTTCCTGGTTCTCGGTCTGTTCTTTTTTTATTTTCTTCTCTACCATTAAACCAGGCTAACAATTGGCACAACCCTCGCTCCTACACTTTCCCTCACAACTCTCCCCCCACCCCCTATCCTCACCTCCTCTTGCCCCATTTTTGTACTGGGAGAATTCTCCCTAATAAGGTTTTCCCCCTTGTTGATTCTGACACATGGATACATTTCTTCACTCACACCCCAAGACTCCCTCACCAGCCATGGCTGCAAGGCAAAGAAACAATACTTCAGATACCCTGTCTGAAGCACAAGAACCATCTGCTGTTGTATCCCCCCGACCGATACATTTGATATGCAAGTTTTGGTTACCAAAATTTCGGAAGCCCTGGCCCCCAACTTTGACACACTCAAACTAGAGATCAGACAAGACATTACACTCCTATCACAGGAAGTTAGACAGTTTGCCAATAGAATTAACGAAGCTGAACAGAGAGTGTCAGATCTTGAAGATCTCACCACTCTCCACAGTGCCAATCTAGAATCGACCAATCTTTCTATCACCGCAATACAGGCTAAACTCGAAGATCTCGAGAATCGTTCCCGTAGGAACAACATTCGGTTAATAGGGGTCCCAGAGGAAAAAAGCTACGAGGATTTAAACTCTTTTATCTCTGAGTTGTTACCCCAACTTCTTAAAATCCCATGCAATCATCCCCCGATAATAGTGGAAAGGGCACATAGGTTGGGCAGACCTTGGGTGGATAATAAAGGTAACCATAGACCCAGACCGGTGATTGCAAAACTTTTAAATTTTCAAGATAAGGTCACACTGATGCAATTTTATCGAAAGAACCAGCCTATTATACTTGGGGAATCTAAAATTCTCCTTTTTTAGGATTTCTCAGCCGAGACAACATCTAAAAGGAGGGCGTTAGCTCCTATCTGCACCAAATTAATCCAACAGGGCTATCAAGCCACCATTATCTATCCTGCAAAACTTAAAATTATAGAGGCTGAGAATTTCTACATTTTAAACACCATACAAGAGGTAGAACAACACTTGAAAGACTCTAATATCCTAGGCACACAGTTATTAGGCAAAAATTAGGTCATCACTGCTTTGTCTTTTTCTTCTTTTTTCTTCCTTCTTCTTTCTTTCTTCTTGGTTGTCATGAGCAAGGACTATGCTGGTCCAGGAGAGCGTGTCTGGATGGGGCTCTCTATTCTTTCCTTCCCCTCTTTTTTTTTTTTTCCTTTTCTTTTTTTTCCCTTCTTTTTCTTTCCCCCTTTTCTTCTCCCCCCCCCCCCCCGCACTGGCCACACTCGGACATCTAATCTAATATTAAATGGCAAACTTTAAACTAATCTCCTGGAATGTGGGTGGGTCTCCACCCCCATTAAAAGGAAAGCTATCCTCACACATCTGAGGAAACTCTGGACTGACATAGCATTTCTACACCTGAAATTGGAGGAGTCCCTGAAACTCAGATCCTCCTGGGTGAAAGAATTTTTTTCTCCCTGGGAGATGGAAGGAGGAGAGGGGTGGCCATCCTGATAGGGAAAAAAATTAATCTAGAGGTTATTCATAGCGAAATAGACCGTGAGGGAAGATTTGTGATAATTAAAGTAAAAATCTATAAGACAACTTATACCATGTGCAATGTATATGCCCCTAATAAGCTGGATCCAGTTTTCTGGTCCAGGATTCAGGCCAAAATCCTTTATGTTTAGGAGGGTCATCTGATTCTTGTCGGCGACTTCAATATGTCTCCACAATGTCCACTGGACAGACTCAGTAATTCCAATAAATTGCTTAAACAAAAAAGGGATAATTTAGAAGCTAAGTTAATAATATCAATTATGCAAAACCTTGCAATAAAAGACGTCTGGAGGCTCCAAAACCCCGACGTCAGGGACTTTACCTGCTTGTCCAGAGCTCATAAAACGCTTTCCAGAATCGATCTTTTCCTTATTAATGACAGAATAACCTTGTCAGAAGTAAAAGCAGGCATACTACCTATTTTCCTCCCTGACCATGGTCCTATCTCGTTGGAGTTTCAGCTTAACCACCTCAAAAATAGACCAACACGCTTTATTTTCCCCTCCTTCCTCGCGACCGATCTGAAATTCAAAAACTGGCTTAAACTCAAATTTTCTGATTATCTCCAACATAATCAGGGCCTCATAGTCTCCCCCCTGGTGTTCTGGGAGGCTGCGAAGGCAGTCCTTAGGGGCAAAATTATAGCTTACAGTGCTGCAAGATCTAGCAAAATAAGATTAAGAGAGAAAGAAATCACTAACTCAGTAATCAATTTTTATAATTCCTACTTACTCGAAAAATCATCTATAAACTGGGCAAAATATATTCGGGCCAAAAACGCCAGAGACACATTCGCAGTTTTCCAGGAAACACAGAGGGACTTAAGCCTCCAAGCCAGAATTTGCAGATACATTAATAAATCCAGCAAATTACTGGTGAATCTGGTTAAAAGGGAGAAAACGTCATCCCTAATTGAGAGCATCCAACAGGATGGTATTCTCCTTGACAAACCGGACGAGATAGCAAAGGCATTTGTCAGATATTATCAGGACTTATATTCATGTAGGAGCTCAAATCTTACACAAGTGTCTCAATTCTGGAGTAAAATCTCCTGCTCTAAAATTTCAGCTGAGATGGCCGATACTCTCAATGCCCCAATCACTGAAGCAGAGATAACAAGAACCATCACAGATCTCGCCACCAATAAAACACCAGGACCAGATGGCCTTCCAAATGAGTTCTATAAAATCACGAACTCTGAGATCACCCCTTACCTCAATAATTTATACAACAGTATGTATGTTAAGGGTGAACCTGTGGCTACCTCTTTCTCCGCCTCCAACACCATTTTAATCCTGAAGGGCGGGAAAGATCCCTCCCTCAAGGAATCATATAGGCCCATAGCTCTCTTAAATGGAGACTATAAAATCTTCTGCTCTGTCATTGCCGGGCGCCTCCAGGCACCACTTGCTACTATTATTCATCCAGATCAGGCCCGGTTTCTCCATGGCTGAAACTCCTCAGCAAAAATCAGGCAGGCCTTAGTTATTACAGAGTATTTCAGGACTATGGGGGCGTCGGAGGGTGGGAGGGCTGGGGTAGCACCGGACCTGGCCATTGTTTCGATCGATGCAGAGAAAGCATTCGATTCAATACATTTTGATCACCTCTTCACCTCTTTGGTTAATTTTGGCTTCAGGGGCAAGTTTCTTAATTTTATCATGAATTTGTACAAAGAACCATATACAAGTCTGATTGTCAATTATACACTCTGTTCACAGATAACTCTTGGAAGGGGGACGCGCCAGGGGTGCCCCCTATCCCCCTACTCGTTGATGTCTGAATTGAACCTCTGGCAATCATGGTCAGACAACAATTATCAGGAATCAAGTTGGGTAACCAAGTCACAGAAATCGCTTTATACGCTGACGATTTACTGCTATATATTTCAGATATTAAAACTAGTATTCCCAAACTATTAGATATCACTGCCCGATTTGGGTCCTTTTTGGGCTATAATATCAATGAAGCAAAATCAGAATTGTTATGGCTCAGACAAAACAATAACTCTCCTCTCAATATCCCCTTTACTGTGGCTAGAGACTCTCTTAAATTTTTAGGAATCCTTATTCCCTCCTCGCCGGGGGAGCTGTATGACCTTAACTTCTCTCCAATTCTAGCAAACATCAGGGAGAAACTTAAAAACTGGCAATCCCTGCCATTATCCATCTCTGGTCGGATTGCCCTATTCAAAATGATCTTGCTCCCAAAGTTCCTCTACGTACTGCAGAATATTCCATTAATCCTCTTAGAGAGGGACGTTCGCTGTCTTAACAGTGCACTTAGTAAATTTCTCTGGCAGGAGAAAAGACCTAGAATATCCCTAAGTAAACTCTCCCTTCCAAAAGATAGCGGCGGTCTTGCATTGCCAGACATTCGATCGTACAATCATGCTTTCTTATTTCGAGTGGTGGCCGATTGGATCTCTCACAGCGACTATGTTATGAATAACTCTCTAGAGAAAAATATTTGTAACCCATATCTGCCGCTAGCCTTAATTCACTGTCCACCTAAAGAACTACCAGGTAAAATCAAAATACTTAAATCTTTTTCCAACCCGTTGAAGGCCTGGTGGTGAGTGGGTAGTTCATTGTCTTTAAACTGTAAAGTTTCTCAGTATCTCCAACTACGGGGAAACCCGAAATTTCCTGCAGGCGTAAACTCTGTAACTTTCAAGAAATGGCATAATCTAGACCTGAACAGCTTGATACAACTCTGGGATCCAGAGAGGAAATGTGTCAAATCCTTTGATGAATTAAAAACAGAGTTTCAAATCAACAATAAGGAATTCTTTACATATTTGCAAAGCAGACACCTTCTTCTTGAGCTAACAAATGAGACAGGCTGGAACTGGACCTTGGGTAAACTGGAAAGCTGGGTTACCTTGTTTAAAAATGGTATTAGGTCCATCTCTCTGTGCTATCAGCTAATTAAACTAGGCAAAGGTGAAGCAGAGCTAGAGAAAATCACCTCCCTATGGAATCACTTGCTACCACAATCCAGCATTGATATAAAAATTGTTCAATCCTCAATCTGCAAAGTGGCTCAGGCTACTCTCTCAGCCACCTGGCGGGAGATGCACGTTAAACACCTACACAATTCATACTTTACTCCCGAAAAGGGCTACAAAATTTGCGATCTCAGCTTTAATAAATGTCCAAAATGCTCACTCCCTGCAGCGGATCTAATGCACATGATCTGGAGCTGTCCTAGAATAAGGCATCTCTGGTGGAAGCTAGAGTTCTGGCTTAATAAAACCCTTAAAATCTCCCATCCGGGTCTTACACAGCTACAGATTATTTTTGGCCCCAAGAATCATAATCTACATGATAAACTGATACTCCTCTCCATACTGGCAACCAGATACCTTATTTTTAAAAAATGGAAACTGAGAACAACCCCATCTATTCCAGAGATTAAAAATTGTCTGAAAAAACAATGTTTACTAGAACAAAGGGATACTAACCTAGACAATGATTCAGACATCAGACAATTCTTTGGGAAATGGTCAGCCTTTATTAAGTCACTGCCCGATATAGAGATGAACGACCTAATATTCCCATTTAGAAACTCGGAATTGGTGCTTCTGGGCACCTGGCAATGACTAAGTAATTGAGAGGAGTTAGGATGCTCTCTTGGAATTCCCCTGGTTTCACCCTTGTCTCTCCTGTCCTCCGCATTGTTGCTCCTTGTGGGGGGGGGGGGGGGAAGGAGAAGGTCCTTGTCCCTTCCCTCCCCCTTCCTTCCCTGTCTCCCCCCCCCCCCCTTTGTTCCTCTTTTTTTTTTTTCTCTCCCTTCTTTTTTTTCTTCCTTTCCCCTTCCTTCTTTTTGATTTTAGGGCTGGGTTGTTTAATTAAAGATAAAATTTCAGCAGAATAACTAATTGCTCACTGTTCCCTGATTTAAATGTAAAGTAATTATGAATTGTTTGATTTTTGCGATTCCTATGTTATTTGTTTCTGTGAACTACTGCTGATATGTATATAAAACATAAAAAAAAAATTAAATGCTCTATCTGAATCATGAAAGTTTAATTTTGACTATACTATCCCTTTGAATTAAACTAGACATCTTTAGGAACTACATTTTTTTCATAAGTTGCCGGATCCTATTTGGTACAGTGAGGTCAGGATGCTGTAAGTAAACACTTTATGAATAATAAAAACAACACTGTTATCTAATTTGACAATTGTGGCACTGCAACTTTAAGGACAAGTGCTGCTCATTTTGTAGCAGTATAAAAACTGATGGGGAGTGCACAGTGCAGCTCTGATTATACAATTTCCTTTGCTATCATGTGGGTGTTTTATCAGTTCTGCTGCCTATTTGCTTCATCATTTGACAGATGCTGATTATTTTGCTTTGTTTTTTGACTGTGCATTGTGGTGGGGAATAAATGCCCCTTAGTACTGGTGCAGGAGTGATAGGTTGCTGTGAACATTCTGAAGTAGAGATCATGATGCAACAATAATTGTGTTGATAAGGGAGTCCTGGAAGATAGGGCCCAAATTTAACCACAATAGCACATGAGCAATCAATTATCTGAGGTACCAAGAACCCATGATTACCGGGCAGAATAAAATATTTTTTTATGTCAAAGAGCATATCAGTTTTATTACATTTGTCATATCACATTATATTTAACACTTTTTCTACAAGCTTGCAGGTCTATCAGTCAATCGGAATTCAAGGGACGCCATCTTGGATGATGCCACTTAAAGGATACTTCATTCGAGAAGAGCCGTCATCAGAAGAGGATGCTCCACGCCGGATGTCTTGAAGATGGAGCCGCTCCACGCCGGATGGATGAAGATAGAAGATGCAGTCTGGATGAAGACTTCTGCCGGCTTCGCTGAGGACTTCTGCCCCTTCGTTGAGGATGGATGTCGGATCTTCAAAAACTGTAAGTGGATTTTCGGGGGTTATATTTTTTTAAGGGTTTATTGGGTGGGTTTTATTTTTAGCTTAGGGTTTGGGAAAGGAAAAAGAGCTAAATGCCCTTTTAAGGGCAATGCCCATACAAATGCCCTTTTCAGGGCAATGGGGAGCTTAGGTTTTTTTTAGTTAGGATTTTATTTGGGGGGTTTGGTTGTGTGAGTGGTGGGTTTTACTGTTGGGGGGTTGTTTGTTTGTTTGTTTTTACAGGTAAAAGAGCTGATTTCTTTGGGGAAATGCCCCGCAAAAGGCCCTTTTAAGGGCCATTGGCAGTTTAGTTTAGGCTAGGGGTTATTTTTCTTTTGAGGGGCTTTTTATTTTGCTAGGGCTATTAGATTAGGTGTAATTAGTTTAAATATTTGATAATTTCTTTTTTATTTTGTGTAATTTAGTGTTTGTTTTTGTAATTTAGTTAATTGTATTTAATAAATGTAATTGATTTAATTGTAGTGTAAGGTTAGGTGTTAGTGTAACTCAGGTTAGATTTTATTTTACAGGTAAATTTGTATTTATTTTAGCTAGGTAGCTAGTAAATAGTTAATAACTCTTTACTAACTAATCTACCTAGTTAAAATAAATACAAACTTAGCTGTGAAATAAAAATAAAACCTAAGATAGATATAATGTAACTATTAGTTATATTGTAGCTAGCTTAGGGTTTATTTTATAGGTAAGTATTTAGTTTTAAATAGGAATTATTTAGTTATTAATAGTAGGTTTTATTTAGATTTATTTTAATTACATTAAAGTTAGTGGGTGTTAGGGTTAGGGTTAAGGTCAGGGGTTAATAACTTTAGTATAGTGGCGGCGACGTTGGGGGCAGAAGATTTGGGGTTAATAAATGTAGGTAGGTGGTGGCGATGTTAGGGGCAGCAGATTAGGGGTTAATAAGTGTAATGTAGGTGGTGGCCAGGTCGGGGGCGGCAGATTAGGGGTTAATAATTATAATGTAGGTGGCGACGATGTCAGGGCGACAGATTAGGAGTTAATAAGTGTAATGTAGGTGGCGGCCACATTGGGGGCGGAAGATTAGGGGTTAATAAGTATAGGTGGGTGGTGGCATAATTAGGGGCGGCAGATTAGGGGTTAATAAGTATAACGTAGGTGGCGGCGACATTGGCGGCGGCGGCAGATTAGAGGTTAATAAGTGTAGGTGGGTGGCGGCATAATTGAGGGCGGCAGATTAGGGGTTAATAAGTATAATGTAGGTGGCGGCGACATTGGCGGCGGCAGATTAGGGGTTAATAAGTGTAGGTGGGTGGCAGCGACATTAGGGGTGGCAGATTAGGGGTTAATAAGTATAATGTATGTGTCGGCGATGTTGGGTGCGGCAGATTAGGGGTGTTTAGACTTGGGGTTTATGTTAGGGTGTTAGGTGTAAACATAACTTTTGTTTCCCCATAGGAATCAATGGGGCTGCGTTACAGAGCTTTATGCTCCTTTATTGCAGGTGTTAGGCTTTTTTTCAGCCGACTCTCCCCATTGATGTCTATGGGAAATCATGCACGAGCACGTAAAACCAGCTCAAAGCAGTGCTGGTATTGGAGTGCGGTATGGAGCTAAATTTTGCTCAACGCTCACTTATTGCCTGCTAACGCCAGGTTTATGCAAACCTGTAATAGCAGCGCTATAGGGAGGTGAGCGGTGACAATAACTTGCAAATTAGCACCGAGCAGCTCTTACCGCAAAACTCGTAATCTACCCGTAACGTTATTTAGGGTTTCAAGGTGTCCAATATATAACTGGGAGAGGGGGTGGTGGTAGTGCAGTAGTGGGTGAAGCCACCTCCCTGAAATTAGTTTTTGCAGGTTGGGATGTCTGATATTACCATTTAAAACAATTGGAGAACTGATTTTTGGGTACATGTATCAAGAAGTAAAGAGACACTGTAGTCAGAAAACAAACTTATAATATTTGAAAAAAGAATGACTTATATAGTATTTTTGCAGTATATTTCTATTAAACATTTTGTAGCTAAAGTTGTTAGAATTGAAAGTAAAATTATATAAGTAGTAATTCTCTGTTATGAGCTGTATAATACTACTGTATTTTTTACTTTTACACACAGCTCACTATTTTCATATGCTCCCTAGCCAGATAAAGCGTATGTGCAGAGCCCTCTTGCCAGCAGACAGATATCATAGGCAGCAGCACTACTAGCTGTGGACAGTATATTGCACATAGCAAAGAAGAAAACAGTTTTCTGTCTAACATTAGCAGAAATAAAGTTTAGTTTTTAGAAAATAAAGCAAAGGCTGCTTTCCCTGCCAGACCTGCTCTGTAATTGATTAGTATTCCTGCTCATGGTTGCCTCAGCAACATAAGGATTGGATAGCCAAGTCCAGGATCACCAGTGAATTAATTTAACACACAAACTTAAATTTTATTACGCCCCCCTTCTCCCCTTTAAATAACTGACATCACAACATAGATAGAGGAAGACCAACTGGTTGCATTTATTGAACATAAATTATAAATTTGTACAGTCACCCACAGTAGATTAACTTGGTAACCGACTGGCATATTTAGATACGTGTGGCAGACATGAGTTCCTAATAGAACTCCTACATTGGGAGGTAGTTATCACGCCGCGCTAGCTGTTGCTAGGGACGCAGCGCCTGCTGTTCTGCTCATTGCCTAGGGGGGAGTCGGCTCCTCTCTGTGTGTGGTGGTGACATCATCACTGAACACTTCCTTCATTCTGAAGCCGGTCAGGATCTCCTGTGGCGCGAACCCTGCGCCTATGTAAGTTACTCACTTGCTACCTATCACTGCCCAAGTATATATATTACTTAGTGTTCTCCTGGGAGTTATTATTGCTGCATGCTGGACTGTTATATTGCTGCTGAACCCTGCCTGTCTGTCTACTCTGCTTGATTAACCTCTATTGCTCTGGATTGCTCTCTGTTGCCAAACCCTGCCTGCCTGACCATCCCAGTGGTTTACCTCTGGACTGCTCTTTCCTGCCTGTTGCCACCAAAGACTATCCTGCCTGTGGTGAGTGCCGCTTACCTCATCTTGCAAACTTTCTCTGCTCTGGGATATTCCCTATCATTTCGGCTCGACACCAGGATAAGAAGACTACTTGGGCCATGGAGCCAAATGAGGTAGCAAGAGCAGTTTATCTTCAAGGACAGATGTTGGGAACCCATACCACACAGTTGCAGAGTGTGGATTCCAAACTAGAGGCTATAACCGCTCAACTCTCTGCACTAGTTGCAGTAAGGAATACCGCTCCTGTTGTTGTACCGCCAGTCTCCGCTCCTAGTACTGAGGCTTCTTCCCCTGCTTCTGGAAGCATTCCCTGGATACCATTGCCTGACAAATATTAAGTGGAGGTTGCATTTCCGTAATGATCCTCACACCTTTCAGTCTCACCAATCAAGGGTCACCTTTATCATTTCCTTAATGAAAGATAAGGCCCTAGCCTGGGTCTCTCCCCTTTTGGAACAGGACGCTTCACTCCTGGATGATGCTGATCTCTTCATTTCTGCATTTTCTTTTGTGTTTGGGACTTCTTGCTGTTCTTCTGCTGCCTAATTTTCTCTCCTGGATCTTCGCCAGGGCAATAGAAGTGTGGAACAATTCGCCATCGAGTTTCGCACCTTGGCACTTGAAACCACTTGGGATGGCAGTGCTCTCAAGGCAGCCTTTAGGAGGGGTCAGCATGAACGCATCAAAGATTAACTCACTTATCATGATATTCCTTCTTCTTTGGATGACTTTATAACACGTTGTATCAGTCTGGACTCTTATTTCCAGGAGAGACAAGCCGTGAGAGACAGAACTCGGAGGGTCCTTCCCTCCCGCCCTTCTATTCATCCAATTTCTGCAGTATCCTCTACCCCTTCAACAGCTCTAGTTACCCCAGTGGAGGAACCCATGGATCTCTCCTCCTTCAAACCCTTAGACTCTGAAAGACAGAGAAGAAGGAGACTGAGACTATGCTTTTATTGTGGATCTAACACCCACCAACTTAAGAATTGTGACACTCGGACAGAAAAAGCCAATGCTTAGGGGATAACACTGGGGTGCCTCTAAGCATGATCACTACTAAATCCCCTCACTCCTCTTGGATTCTGGTACCTGGTACCCTTACCTTCCTTCAGAATACTGTCCACACTCAAGCCTTCATTGATTCAGGGGCAGCTGGAAACTTTCTGGATCACCATTTTATGATTCAACTTGGCTTGCCTCTTCTGCAGGAAAGACATTGTCTCAAAATAACTACTCTGGATGGCACCCCCCTTGGTTCAGGGTTGATCCATTTTGAGTCAGCACCCCTGACCCTGACTGTGGGAGTCCTTCATACCGAACAGCTGCAGTTGAAGGTCATTTATTCCCCAGCACAGCCAGTCATCCTTGGTCTTCCTTGGCTTCATATACACAATCCACAGTTTGACTTGGCTGAAGGGCAACTGGCCTCCTGGGGTACCTCCTGTTTCCACTCCTGTCTTGCTAAAGTTACTCCTCTACTCTGCATCCTCCAAACCTTCCCTCAGTATATGCAGACTTTGCAGATGTGTTTGAGAAAAAAACAGCCAACGTGCTGCCACCCCACCTTCCTTATGACTGCAAAATCGACCTCTTTCCCGGAGCCCCACTTCCTAAAGGGAGGACTTATCCACTTTCCAAAGCTGAAACCAAATCCATGGAGGAGTACATCCAAGAGAACCTAGCTATAGGTTTCATTGGCCCTTTCTCCTCTCCTGCTGGGGTAGGCTTCTTTTTCGTCAGTAAGAAAGATGGTGGGCTCAGACCCTGCATCGACTACAAGGCCTTAAACAACATAACTATCAAGAATTGCTATCCCATTCCTTTGATCACCAAACTGTATGAATCACTCCAGAATGCTTGCTTTTTCATCAAGCTGGACTTACGTGGGGCATACAATCTGATCCATATCTTCCCAGGCCACGAATGGAAGACCGCCTTCAACACAAGATCAGGGCATTACAAATACCTTGTAATGCCCTTTGAGCCATGTAATGCCCCTGCAGTCTTCCAGGCATTTGTTAACAATGTCTTCCATGACCTCCTCAATCGCACTGTCATCGTCTACTTGGATGACATCCTTATTTTCTCTTCCACTCTGGAGGAGCATCATAAGCATGTGAAACCAGTACTATAATGTCTCAGAGACAATGCTTTGGTAACCAAACTAGAAAAATGTGAGTTTGACAAAGTTCAGATCCAGTTCCTTGGTTATGTCATCTCGAAAGAAAGTTTTGCCATGGATCCTGCTAAACTCACCGCAGTTTTAGAATGGCCTCAACCTACTTCATTAAAGGAATTACAGAGATTCTTGGGGTTCTCCAATTATTACCGCAAGTTTATAAAGAACTTTTCTCAAACAGTCGATCCACTCACGGAATTGACAAAACGGAACAAAGACTGCAAACATTGACCCCCTGGGGGCATATATGCCTTCACTCATCTAAAAAATGCTTTCTGTTCTGCTCCTGTTCCCTGTCATCCTGATCCTGACCTACAGTTCACTTTAGAGGTTGATGCCTCCGAGATAGGAGCTGGAGCAGTTCTAAGCCAAAGGGATCCTTTAACCTCCAAGTCACACCCTGTAGCTTTAATTTTCAAATGCTTTACTCCTAAAGAGAGGAATTACGATGTTGGTAATTGTGAACTCTTAGTCATTAAGATGGCCTTGACTGAATGGCAACATTGGTTAGAAGGCACTGCCAATCCCATTCAGATTCTCACCGACCACAAGAATCTGACTTACCTAGGGACTGCTCATCGACTCAATCCTCGACAGGCCAGGTGGGCCTTGTTCTTTTCCCATTTTAACTTTGTGGTCTCTTATATTCCTGGGACCAAAAACAAGAAGGCTGATGCCCTTTCCCGTCAGTTTCCTTACTCAAGTGATTCCTTTGAAGCTCCTATTGAACACATCATACCTCCCTCCTGTGTGGTTGTTCAACTGAACACCACCCTTCTTCAAAGACTGCAACGTGCCCAGTCTAGTAAACCTCCTGAAGCCCCTGTGGCTTCCGATATCTTTTTTGTACCTCTGAACCTACGCACTCCTGTGCTGTCCTGGGCTCATGATAGTAAACTCCCAGGACATCCTGGTTTGACAAGGACTTTTAATTTAAGCGTCTTTCCCAACACATATGGTGGCCTACTATGAAGTCTGATGCTCAAGATTATGTGAAAGCCTGTACAACTTGTGTTGCCAACAAAACTCCACGATCCCTGCCTCCCAGCTTGCTTCAACCATTATTCATTCCCAAACAACCATGGACACACATAACAATGGATTTCATTGTGGACCTTCCTCCTTCTGACCACCATACAGCTATCTGGGTTGTGGTGGATCGCTTTTCCAGACTGGCTCATTTTGTACCCCTAACCAAAATGCCTTCTGCCCAAGAATTATTGTCTCTTTTTCTCTTGCATGTGGTACGACTTCATGGCATTCCTGTGAATATTGTTTCCGACAGAGGTCCACAGTTCATCTCTACCTTTTGGAAAACCTTTTGTAAGTTGATTGGAACCACTGTTTCCTTGTCTTCTGGCTACCGTCATCAGACCAATGGACTAACTGAGAGAGTAAACCAGGATCTCGAGGCCTACCCTAGAGCCTTTGTCAACGCTCTCCATACCAACTGGTCTGAGTTGTTACCCCTAATTGAGCTGGGAAGAAACACCCTATATCTTTCATATATATTTGTTTATTTCATTGTTATGCCTTAAATATTTTTCCAACCACTTTAGTAATAATAAAACCATTTAGAAAAATTGGTTATGATGTAAACTGTGCAATAATTTAGCTTTAGAGAATGTGTCAAGACAACAATTACAATCCCTTTATAAACAACTGAATAGCATATTTTGGAGTTTTAAAGTGTTAATATGATATGAAATTTAAACATTTTCGTTTGTGATACAGACAGAGCATATAATTTAAAATTAAAGTTTACAATTTTTTTCTTTTATCAGTTTTGCTTTGTTTCCATAGTATTCTTTGTTGAAGAGATACCTAGGTGTCTGGGCACTACATGGCAGTAAGTAGTGCTGCCTCTAGTGCTCTTTGAAATGGATAACATTGTTGCAAAACTGCTGCCATCTAGTACTCCAGACATGTGCACTCTCCTGAGCTTACATCCTGCTTTTTAACAAAAGATACCAAGAGAATAAAAAAATAATTGATAATAGAAGTAAATTAGAAAGTTGTTTTAAATTGCATGCTCTATCTGAATCATTAAAGAAAAAAACTGGATTTTGTGTTCCTTTAAAGCAGTGTTTCCCAACTCCAGTCCTCGTGACACTTAACAGGCCAGATATTCATTATATCTTAACTAAAGCACAGGTGAACTGATCAGCTGATGGGTGAACTGATTATTTCACCTGTGCTCTAGTTAAAGGGACAGTCTACACCAGAATTTGTATTGTTTAAAAAGATAGATAATCCCTTTATTTCCCATTCCCCAGTTTTGCAGAACCAACACAGATATATTAATATATGTTTTACCTCTGTAATTACCTTGTACCTAAGCCTCTGCAGAATGCCCCCTTATCTCAGTGCTTTAAAAGACATGCAGTTTATCCTATCATCACAGGCTCCTAAATAACTCCACAGGAGTGAGCACAATATTATCTATATGACACACATGAACTAGTACTGTCTAACTGTGAAAAACTTTCAAAATGCTCTGAGCTAAGAGGCGGGTTTCAACGGTTTAGAAATCAGTTTGAGCCTACCTAGGTTTAGATTTTCAAAAATACCACCAAGGGAACAAAGCAAATTTAATTATAAAAGTAAATTGGAAAGTTGTTTAAACTTGCATGTCCTATCTGAATCATGAAAGTTTAATTTTGACTAGACTGTCCCTTTAAAGAATGGCTCAGACATGCTCAGTTCAAATATTAATAAACAAAAAAAAACTTTTAACCTATGCAAGTTGTTCAAAGCTTAAACATAACCGTCACAATGTTCATTTACAAATGCAAATAAGCATTTGGATATCTAAAAAATCGTAATTATAAAATGACCATGAAATTCTCCATTGGACATGAATTGATATTGTTGGTTATGATAAAAAAAGGAAACCTTGGTGTAAAGACATTAGATTATCATCAATATTGAATCAATTAGCTGCAGCGTCTTACTTTCTATTCACCCTGCATTTTCATTATTATTAAATAAAACATTTAAAGAGTATAACTGTATAAGTGTTCTGTTTTAAATGGAAAAATGACCACCCTAGTCATACATGATACTGACGTTTAAGTGTTCATTAGCTGGCTGCAGCTGTATTGGTAGAAAGAGACTTTACTAGGCTGATTAAAATAAAAAAAAAAATAGATTTAAGTGATTTTTTATATTATTTTTAAACCACTATGACCTCTGAATTTTTACAGCCCCAAATATACATTTGCTTTATTTAACTGCTTGCACATCAGCTAATTTGTTGTTTTTCAATCACAATAATTGCTGTTGTTCTTGAATAATGATGATTAAGTCACTGAGGTTTTCTGTTAAGTGCTTATAACATTTTCTTTACATTATGCTTACAAGTATTAATATATCATTCTTTGTCACGGTCTGTCTAGTCTTGAGTCTGTCGATCTTCTCCTCTCTACCTATTTATCATTTTTAAGGATCTATCTGTCTGTCTTCACTTCCTTCTTACCTAAAATAACTAAACATTAATCATTCCATAATATCTATCACTTCTCAGCAGTGTTTGCTACTCCATCTTTTTATTGATCAGTTTAAAGGATTTGCCAATCATTACCCATTAACCTGAGTATTAAACCAATGTTTCTATCATATTGGTGTCTGACAATATCTGTTTTTCTGTCTCGAGTGGTGTCTTTTGTGACAGTGTCTTTACATATTCTTTAGGGCTGGTACATTTATTGGAAAACCATTTCTTTAAACACATTTGTATCAACAATCTGTACATAGCTATAAAAATGAGTATTAAATACATTGCTTACATGCTGGGCTGTAAATGTCTATTAATGTATGTTGTGATGCACATAAAATTGTAATAAATATGACAATAATACAATGTGTAAAATGCATAATTAATATCAGAAATTCAGCAAGGCAAAGCATGTGATAGTTGCTATCCTGCAATGTACAATAACAGAGCTGTCGAGTTACACTATGAGCCAGTGTGACACACTATTTCTAGTCTGTTGTCCAGATTGTATTATGGAAGAGTAAAATCAAATTGAAATAAGAAATGTAATAGTGCAAATCTATTCCGGTGTTATCACAGTCTCATTGTATTTGCAACACAAAATATATATTTTTATATCCAATACTTAAAATGAAGGTCAATCCTAGCGTTTCTGAAACACTAGGATTGACCATTGAAACAAATAAAGGGGACTTTCATTCATAAAGTATAACATACTTCATGCAGAAAGCTTCATAAATGTGTTTCAAATGATTGCCATTCTTAGCTGTTCAGGTAGCCCACAGCAAAAATGTATTTTGCTAAGAGGTGACGTTTTCACCTCTTAGCAAATAGCGTGCGGGAAATCCGCCTCCCATGGGTGCCAACCCCGATTTACCGCACGGCTATTGGCTAAGAGGTGCAAAACAGCGATCTGCCTTGGGCTTCCTTAGCAGCTCAGAACGGCGATCGCTTGAAACAAATAAAGGAACTATCTGCATGAAGTATGTTATACTTCATGAATAAAAGTCCCCTTAATTTGTTCCAATAGTCAATCCTCTTGTTTTAAAAATGCTAGGATTGACTTTCACTTTAAAGGGACATGAAACCCCAAATTTTTCTTTTAAGAGTCAGATATAGAATGCAAATTTAAACAGCATTCCAATTTACTTCTATTATTTAATTTGCTTTATTCTTCAGATATCCTTTGTTGAAATGTAGCTCCTTTCCCTGGGAACATACTGATGATGTAGGCTCTGGAGCATGTGACTTAAAGGGATATGAAACCCAAAAATGTTCTTTCATGATTCAGACAGAGGGGCTGAATTATCAAGCTCAGTAAACTTGTCTGCTTGCTCTGAGGCCGCGACAGAAATCAACCCGATGGAATACGATCGGGTTGATTGACACCCCCTGCTAGCGGCCAATTGGCCCTGAATCAGGGGGCAGCATTGCCCTAGCAGTTAACTAGAACTGTTGTTGCAATGATAATAAGCTGTCGGCATTTATCGATGTACGGCAGACATGATAAGCTACATAGTATCATGTCCCCTCGCACATTAATAAATAGGCCCCAGAGCATGCTACACTGAGGTTTGCGCTCTTACACTGAAGTAAAATATACGTGGTCAATGGAAAAGTACAACATGGCATCTAATGTATTCAATAGCGATAAATATATGTATGTAATTTCAAGAATTAGTAGAGACAACTAGCATGGTGCAGGTATAGTAGGATAAATTAAACAAAAATGACAACACTCACTGGATTTTAGTGAAAAGATGAACAAATTTAATGTGACATTTTGGAAAAATCTCCCCTTCCCCAGACAAACCAGAACACAATGTACAGCAGCAATATAAAGCCCCAAACCCCTCCCCTCACAAAAAGTGCCCCCAAAAGTATAATTACCATGGGAACCAACTATAAACAAACGTGAAAACACATACAGTATAACAAATACAGTACATAATCATATCCAAAAAGTAATGTAGGAATATAACTAGGGCTGCACGATTAATTGCATATGCGATTTAAAACCGCGATTAATTGCTGCGATTTAAAAACCCTGAGAGTTTGATATTGTTTGCTAAAATAGAAATCCTCAGATGTGGCTTTACTGCATTGATTTGTCAGTGATTTCCTACAAACCAGTTCCATCTAGTGGTTGCTTTTAGCACACATTTGTAAAATGTCTTTTTTACTTTCACTTTCTTATTGTGATCTCAGTAGCAGCCGATCAATCTATAGAAGTCTAAAAGCAGAGCCCATGCAGGAGATTGAAGAGGAGGGAAAGCCACATACTTATATTTCCCCCTAGGGACCTCTGCAGTCTGAAACTTGGGGTATGTAATCATTATGGAACCTCCCACACAATCTCTTGCTCTCTGAGAAATGGCTCAAATACATAACAGATGCAGTTAACCCCACGGCTGCCAAAAAGGATAAAACTACAGTCCCCTCTGCTAGCTAGCTACTGGACTAACTGCATCTACAATGTATTTCTTATCAGCAAGGCACAACATTTATGAAAGTAGACGTCACCCACCCCTATTGCTATATGCCTGTATTGGATTCCTGCACAGGAGCAGGGCTCATTATTAGTCAAGATAAAATGTTAAAAAAATATATATATCTATATATACATACACACACATATGTGGTTTGTATTTTTATGCTCCCAGAGGGTATTGGACATTGAGAAACATGTATATTAAGATTATGTAGTCTTAAATAAAAAAAATATTGAAAAATGATGGTCTTAAAGTAATTTATAAGAAAATCACGATTAATTTTGTTTTTTGCAAATATTACCCAGCCCTAAATATAACACAGGAAATTACAGCATGCAAAGTGGTGTAATGGCTAAATAACTGACCACTTACCCCCTTTGACCCGTGGTGGAGACATAAACAGAAAACTGTTAAAGATGGAAGCAAGTTGGATCCATAAACTCAACACTTTTTATAACTTGTCTAAGTTCACACATGGGTTTTCCTCCCATATTCACCTTTCTCTTTTTTGTACCATGGGCCAGCAGTGGCTGGATCCCTGCCACATGGGATGAGCGTTGCTTAGTCTATGACCAGATCATAACTCTTGTATCTTCTGACCACTGTGGGAAAGTTGCAGTATGTGGTGTGCTCTTTATTTTTCTAGGTGGTGATATAACAATTTGGTCGTCCTTAAGAAACATAGAAGCATAGAATTTGACGGTACATAAAAACAAAAAGGCCCATCAAATCTACCCATGTGACATGTTACTGTTTTCTTAGGATAGCCTTAATGCATATTCCTGTGTTTACCACCTCTATTGGAAGTTTATTCCATGAATCCACCACCCTATAAAAACTAGACGTGCAGCCAAGAAAATTTAATTTCGGATGAAATTTTCATTCCGAATATTTAGGGAAATTTGTTTCCCCGAATATTCAGTGGCTGCACTGTGCATTTTCATTTAACATGCAAATTTGTTTCCGTTAATACAAATGTAAAAGTTTCAAAGCTACAAGTGAAAAGTTCACCTGTAGCTACAATACTTACTTTAATGTGCTCTCCAGAGCATGTAGAGCGCACACTAAAGTATTAAACTCTTAAAAAGAAATAAAGTAAACAAATGAATACTGACGATTTTCTTCCCTTAAATTATTCTGGTTGACTTATATAGCTGTATTGTTAAAAAAAATTATTTACATTTTACAGTTATATAACCTCACCACCCTATAGAAAGATTGAATGGTATAGGTATGGTCTAGGGAGCGCCTCAAAATGGGCAGGGATATTAGAATAACATTAAACTAATATGGATGGTATAATACAAATTTAATAAAAAATGTTAAAAAATTATGTTAAAATTACTCAACACGACAATATATCAATTCTCATAAATTAAAAACACAAAAATACACAAAAATGTTCATGGATCCATGATTTACAGTACAGAATTAAAATACAAAAAAATATAGAATAAAACCGTAATAGCAAAGTGTGCAGTCCTAAATGGTTAGAATAGTCTGCTAAATGATTAATACGGTTGGCAGTCCAAAAATGGCAGTCTAAAGTGCCGGTCTGGCAATGTAAGTGAAAAACATAGGTGAAAAATTATATTAATATATTGTATCTCCAAATGTAGTGGAAAGAAAGTTAAGTTCCAAGATGTGAGTTAATGTTCCAAGTCCCTTATGGGTGATCCAACCATTGGTAGGTATATCCTGTGGGTAGTATATGTGAAGGTGTCCAAGAAGGGAATAAAAAATGTGTGCTTTAAAAATGCAGCAAAAAATGGTGTCCTTGAGGTGTAGTAAAGTATGAAAAATTATAAAAAATTATGAGGAAAGAAATAAAAAATAAGTGAAAAAAATTGTTCTTAAATCACACAAAAGTAGATAATAGTGAAGTGTTTGTTCAAATATCCTAAATCCAAAAAATATAAAAAAGGATTCCCAGTGTACCTGTGGAATACAAAAGACAAATAGTGCAATAACGCTAAATTAGTCCTATATTAAATGAAATGAGGCTTACCATCAATAGCCAACGCGTTTCGGCCCTTCCTTGGGCCTTTCTCAAGACTGAATGTTATGTCCCTTGGTGATTTTATATATGACTTGGTTTTGCTTAGTTATTCCTTCATTTTCTTATCTTCCTTGATGGCGATTTGTTTCAATCCAATCAATCCAATCAATCCACTCTTCTTTATAATATTCAGTATGCTGCCTCTTGTTTAGTAGGTTGATAATAATCTTTTGGTGAATCTCCCCTTATTTGGAACAGACGCTTTATTTATGTATATCATACAAACTGTGTATAGTATATTATCATGCTGGTTATGGTCCCGATTGTCCCTTATAGAAGCAGGTCTATGATCAAACAGTGAGACCTGCTGAGTCTGACACAAGAAAGCAATTTTTATATAGGGCTTAGGTCACAAGGTGTTAATCCCATGTTGGTCATTGTCCTTCCCTACATTTAGTGTGTATAGCTCCTGTTTTGTGTCTTTCCATTTGTCCAATTTTTTTCCACTGGTATACAGTTTATGGGCATTCGTAAAATAGCTTAATGGGCCTCTTATTTTTTTGTTTATAGATAGGCTTGTGACACCTACATTGTTGTTTTGCCTCGTGAGTTCCTTCTTTAGTTGCTCGTTTCACTTATACTATAGTACAATTTAACAGTATGTGCTTGATGATTGGCCTTTCATTATATGATGATTATTTTCATTTTGCATACTGTGTTGCCAATCCATGGGGTTGATATGATGTTGCTATCACATGTTTGTTTGACACATGGTCCCCCTTTAGTGATTGGCTATGTTTATCTGCACATCCACATACAATATTCATATACTTTCTATGTTGTAGTTGGTCCAATTATTATCTTTATCTATCCTGATTACAATTTACTTTTTGCAGCTATTGCACAATAGCTCCCTCTGTTTACTCTCTCAATGGTCACGTTACTTACATACTAGTGATGTGGGATTGACTGTGCCGTAACTAAATTCACTATTTATTCTGACTAATTGTTTACACTTTCTGCACTTTCTGAACTGGAGTTTTGGCACTTAGGTCCTACATATTCTATTCCTTTTATGTTTATATTATTAGTTTGCAACACTTATCCCCCGCGCTATTGCAATACTTGATCGAACGCATTAACCTTTGATACCCTAAATGTTTAGTGCATTCTTTACAATTGGTCTGCAATATTTTGTTTAATATATTTCAGTTTATACACATGACAATATGATAACAATCATTAATTCTATGATCAGGCACTAAATTATTTAGCCACTATACCACTTCAAAATGTTGCAAATCCCTTTGTTATAGTCTTACATTACTGGTAACATCTCTTTTTTGTTTATGATTATGAATGTATTATATATTGATTGTCATTTCACAAAGGACCATATGTGTTGTCAAATTAGTTTATAGCTGGTTTCCATGGTAACTACACTTTTTGGCAAACGTTTTGTGAGGGGAGGGCTTTTGGACTTTAGATTGCGGCTGTTCACTGTGTTCTGGTTTGTCAGGGGAAGGGGAGATTATGCCAAAACTTCAGATTAAAGTTGTTTATCTATTCACTTAAATCCAGTGAGTGTGGTCATTTTTGTGCAATTTATCCCGCTATAGCTGCACCCTGCTAGTTGTTCCTACCATTTCTTGACGTTATATATATATAAAAAAAAAATATATATATATATAAAAGTATGGTCATGCCAATGATGTTTGCAATATACAGATATATATATATATATATACAGAAAAAATCAAAGTCCTTCAAATTAATTAGATCAAAATAAAAAAAATGTGTTTGTATTTCAAGACTCATTCATCTTTAAGATTTGTATATCTGTCTTCTGTGTTGTTTTAATGATTAAGTTAGCCTTTATTTTTTGTATAATCCATACCAAATAAAATGATTCACAATGCATTATTTACTAACCTTTGTAGATATGTACTTTTAACTTTGTAGGCATAATGAGTCCCAGACCAGAGACGCTTACAATCTAATTTAGGTGTCCAAGGCTTAAGGAGATAAAACGATTTCAGCAAGGTTATAAG
This sequence comes from Bombina bombina, assembly GCF_027579735.1. Taxonomy (NCBI): domain Eukaryota; kingdom Metazoa; phylum Chordata; class Amphibia; order Anura; family Bombinatoridae; genus Bombina; species Bombina bombina. The sequence continues at coordinate 973,992,821 of NC_069504.1, forward strand.
GCGCCAGCATTGGGAATGGAATCAAGGTTTCACACATCAAAGCCAATCTCATTATCACAGAAATATTATAAAGATTTAAAATTAATATAAAGCAGTAACCCAGTTCTAAAGCATAATAAATAAGGACTTGCTAGATATGCCTGCGCTATAAGATTGTTTATACAATACATTGAAAGAGTATTGGATTTCTGAGATTTACAGTGTTATTAGTGAGAGCGAGTGGTGGAAAACAGAAACTGAACCAGGGAAATGTGGGTTGAGCCTTATGTTATGATCTTAGTTATTAATAGCAGGCACCAAACTTTAATTTGTGCGCTTTAGGTCTCTGGAATGCTTGCATGTGATTTGTACTTCATGTAAAAACTGTGTATGCCTGGTAAACTATTGGCATCACTTTATTAGAAATTCCTTCACTTGTAGTTGGTTAACATAACCAAAAGTTTTAATAAGATGCAGACCATCTAGTTTGTGAAATTGCGGATCATACATTGACTGTGATCATCTATTTTTTATCTCTGTAATGTTTAAAAGAATTGAGACAGAACTGCTTTTTTTATATTTAATTATTCTGGAAATACATACTGATATCTGAGATTTAATTCTCAAATCATTCTTTAAACTAATGTCATCTAGATGAGTACTTCAATTGCTAGCATTAAAGGGACACTCAAGTCAAAATAATTTTTTATGATTCAGATAGAGTGCACAGTTTTGAGACACTTTCAAATTTACTTCCATCATCAAATTTTGCACAGTCTTTTTATATGCACACTTTCTGGGGATCAAGATCCTACTAAGCATGTGCACAAGCTAACAGGGTATACGTATACTAGTCTGTGATTGGCTGATGTCTGTCACATGATACAGGAGGCTGGCAAATGGGAGAGAAAAATACATTTGTCAGAAAAAAATCTACTGCTTATTTGAGAATCAGAGTAGTTGTTATTGCATTGTCTTTTCATTATGCACTTGTTAATTCTATGATTCTATTAAGGTTACCAACGACCTACTTACAGCAAAAGCAAAAAGCCACTTCTCTCTGCTTATCCTCCTTGATCTGTCTGCAGCCTTTGTTACTGTTGACCACCCTCTTTTGCTCCAAACCCTCCAATCCTTCAGCATTTGTGACACAACCCTCTTGTAGTTCTCTTCCTTCCTGTTAAATCATACCTTGATTGTAGTCTTCACTGAGGCCTCCTCTTCCCCGTCACCACTTTCTGTCTGGGTACCGCAATACTCTGTCCTCGGCCCCCTTCTCTTCTCAATTTAAATGTCATCATTAGGTTCCCTAATAAAGTCCCACGGGTTCTAATATCATTTGTATGCCAAAGACACCCAAATCTACTTCTCTGCACCAGCCCTAGCTCCTTCCTTGCTAACCCATGTCACTAACTGTCTTTCTCACATCTCTTCCTGGATGTCCTCTCACTACCTCAAGCTACATCTCTCCAAAATTGAGCTCCTTATTTCCTGCCTTCTTCCAAAATCTCCACCCTAAGTAGAGCCAACCAGATTATTATGCAAATAAAATGAAATAACAAGAGGACCCAATGGTACTAAAAAAAGAGAATTTATATAGCAATTTAAATGGATAACTTGTTAACGCATACAGAATATGTTAGCATATACCCAATTACATGAGATGCCGGCATCAATAACAGTAAAACATACTAATCATATTAAAAACAGAGAAATACAGCCGATATAAAATTTCTAAAAAGTTCCCTGAGTGTGCCTTAAAAATATATATGAATATGAATAAACTTGATAAAGGGAATGACTCTTAGCACAGTAAAGTTAACTCGGCTAAATGTTACCAGTATTTTGTTTAAGCAATGAGATATTTGATCACAGTATTCGGTGGAGGCGTCTGATCTGTTCAGCCGTTAGGAGTAACTGTGAGTGATGGATCGTGAGGTGTGACGTCACGTCACCTGACTATTGTATTCCTCCAATCCCTGGGATATGCTTAAACACAACAAATTTGAAAAATGTATCCAATTCTTAGTTATAACAAAGTATAGTTGATTGTGTGATGGTTAGTATCAATACTTGCGAATGTCCAGTGTCCAAAAATCTGTCCAAATTTTTAAAACAGGTTTGTTTTATCAGCAGCTCTGAATCCTATGAAGTGTTGATCCGTTTAGTTTTATGTCCGTTCTGGAATATGAAACTTGTCCTTTTTCGAAGAAGCTCCTAAGCACTTGGTTTTTTTATCCCCACTTTTAGTGTTTATTAGGGCTATAATGGGAGCAAGGAAGAAACAGGGGGGCACACAGGAATTATTCATACATCGATCTCAGTGTTGAATCAAGGAGATAGAAATGAACCTGTTTTTGTGCCAATAGAACAATTCAGCAGTTTAATAGCCTTAGTGGATAATTGGTTACACACAGGAATTATTCATATGTCCTCCCTCTATATTTATCATAGAGATAGGGATGAACCTGTGGAGTGTAACACTATCAATAATAAAATTCTAAAATGACAGGAGTAAGCAAATCTACGCGTTTCGGCAGTGTTAGCTGCCTTTATCAAGATGCTTACTACATAAAGTTGCTGCCTTTTTATAAGGAGTGTGTGATTAATGACAGGTGTGGTTAGAGGATAGTCTAAATTAACCCTTAAGTGCTTCTAAGGTGAATGTCTTGGAGTTAAGTACATAGATAGATGAGGTGCATCATATGAAAAAAAAATTTGAAAACAATATTCCATCTAATTTAACTCATTGAGTATTTTTGAAATGGTTGCCATTAGAATTAAATACATAAACAAAACATGGTATATTAAATTAATGTTTAAATTTATGAAGAATTCCATCATTTCATGTTTAATGTCTTGTAAACTATATGTGAGAATGTAAAATTAAGTATAAACAGGCTACATTTACAATTAAGGACACTATAACGTGCAATGATTCAAATATAATTTACTGCATAAGATGTTCGTGTAATTTATTCTATATAGGTCAAACCAGTCGCACATTCAAAGATAGGATGAGAGAACATATCTGGAATATAGAACATAAAACCACAAAAACCATACTTTATAAACATTTCACTGAAATACACCATGGAGACCTTAAATGTTTTCAATGTTGGGGAATGAAAAAAATTAGACCTAACAAGAAAGGGGGAAATATAGAAAAGGTACTCCTAAAAAAAGAAGCAGAACTCATATTTGAATATAAAACAGTACATCCATTGGGACTTAACAGTTCCTTTGATATCAATTCTATCTTATAACCAGTTACTAGACAAACAAAATAGTTGAACATACATTCTAATTATATCTGTCATATAAAATACTATCTCGCTAACAATCGAATTCATACACTATCGAAATAAACATAAACGAGACTGTACAATAGCTTTCTTTAAGCTATATTTACACATTTTTACTTTGTATTACATCCTCCCCTTACTCCTTAGCGTATAGGCAGTTGATTCTCTATACATTTCGAGCGCTTACCACAACCAAAGAACAACTTGATATTGCAATTTTTCAAGATTATTATAATAAAATGAAAAAAACCTATGGAGCAATGTATATTCATATATATAAAAATCACTTTCAACCAAAATTGCATTAAAGAAAAAAATTTTTTATAGTACAATGTTGATATATAGGCAACTATATCTTTATACTTAATTTTACATTCTCACATATAGTTTACAAGACATTAAACATGAAATGATGGAATTCTTCATAAATTTAAACATTAATTTAATATACCATGTTTTGTTTATGTATTTAATTCTAATGGCAACCATTTCAAAAATACTCAATGAGTTAAATTAGATGGAATATTGTTTTCAAATGTTTTTTTTCATATGATGCACCTCATCTATCTATGTACTTAACTCCAAGACATTCACCTTAGAAGCACTTAAGGGTTAATTTAGACTATCCTCTAACCACACCTGTCATTAATCACACACTCCTTATAAAAAGGCAGCAACTTTATGTAGTAAGCATCTTGATAAAGGCAGCTAACACTGCCGAAACGCGTAGATTTGCTTACTCCTGTCATTTTAGAATTTTATTATTGATAGTGTTACACTCCACAGGTTCATCCCTATCTCTATGATAAATATAGAGGGAGGACATATGAATAATTCCTGTGTGTAACCAATTATCCACTAAGGCTATTGAACTGCTGAATTGTTCTATTGGCACAAAAACAGGTTCATTTCTATCTCCTTGATTTAACACTGAGATCGATGTATGAATAATTCCTGTGTGCCCCCCTGTTTCTTCCTTGCTCCCATTATAGCCCTAATAAACACTAAAAGTGGGGATAAAAAAACCAAGTGCTTAGGAGCTTCTTCGAAAAAGGACAAGTTTCATATTCCAGAACGGACATAAAACTAAACGGATCAACACTTCATAGGATTCAGAGCTGCTGATAAAACAAACCTGTTTTAAAAATTTGGACAGATTTTTGGACACTGGACATTCGCAAGTATTGATACTAACCATCACACAATCAACTATACTTTGTTATAACTAAGAATTGGATACATTTTTCAAATTTGTTGTGTTTAAGCATATCACAGGGATTGGAGGAATACAATAGTCAGGTGACGTGACGTCACACCTCACGATCCATCACTCACAGTTACTCCTAACGGCTGAACAGATCAGACGCCTCCACCGAATACTGTGATCAAATATCTCATTGCTTAAACAAAATACTGGTAACATTTAGCCGAGTTAACTTTACTGTGCTAAGAGTCATTCCCTTTATCAAGTTTATTCATATTCATATATATTTTTAAGGCACACTCAGGGAACTTTTTAGAAATCTTATATCGGCTGTATTTCTCTGTTTTTAATATGATTAGTATGTTTTACTGTTATTGATGCCGGCATCTCATGTAATTGGGTATATGCTAACATATTCTGTATGCGTTAACAAGTTATCCATTTAAATTGCTATATAAATTCTCTTTTTTTAGTACCATTGGGTCCTCTTGTTATTTCATTTTATTTGCATAATAATCTGGTTGGCTCTACTTAGCTGGAGCGCTTATCCCACACCATTCTCACCTCTTTATCTTACAGTCTGTAATTGGAGATTTTATCAGACCATATCAGGGATTTAAGCACAGAAACCTTTTTTCTGATTAGCACTCACACCACCCTTTGTTTGTTTGTTTATCAAAATCTCCACCCCCAATCTCTCTATAACTGTTGACAACTCCATCATTACCCCTACCCCGTATGCCCGATGTCTTTGGGTCACACTTGACTCAGATCTTTCTTTCACTCCTCACATTCAGTACTTGACTAAATTGTGCCGCTTCCACATTAAAAACATCTCTAAAATTAGACATTTCTTTACACAAGACACAACAAAGATTTGAATCCACTCTCTCATCCGCCTCGATTACTGCAACTCTGTCCTCTCTGGTCTCCCCAGCTGCCACCTTGCTCCTTTACAATCCATAATGAATGCCTCTGCCAGGCTCATCTTCCTTACACATCGTTCTTTACCACTGACTTCCTCTTGCCTCCAGGAGTAAACACAAAATTATCCCTCTGACATACAAAGCTCTCAACTGCACTGCTCCCCCCTATATCTCAGACCTTGTCTCCAGATACTCTCCCTCCCGTCCCCTTCGCTCTGCTCATGAACTCCTCCTCTCCTCCTCTCTTGTTACCTCCTCACACACCTGCTTATAGGACTTCTCCAGACTGGCTCCCATCTTGTGGAACTCTCTGCCTCGCTCCACAAGACTCTCCCCTAGTTTTGAAAACTTCAAGCACTCCCTAAAGACTCTACTGTTCAGGGATGCATACAACCTACACTAACCTTCTCCATTGCTATCCTCTTGAACCCCCTTAGCATGTAAGCCTAAGAGCCATACTGTTTGTAGATTAGAGCTTACTACAACAGTGCGACTCTTGACAGGGCCCTCTACCTGTCTGATCCCTATAAATGTTTCCTTGTATTCCGCCTATGTTTATAGCGCTGCGGAATCTGTTGGCGCTCTACAAATAACCGATAATAATAATACTGCATTGAGTGATCCTTTAAGCAGTTGCATCTCTTACTGCAGTTTGGTTGTAAACTAGGCAGATATAGTGTTAGCTCAGTGATATAATCAAAGGAAAATCCAATATTGAATTGAAATTATACATGGAAGTCCATGAGGGTGTACATTTTACTGCATACTTTTAAGCAATGGTTGTTCTTCCAAAAAACCTCATGGGTGGGAGCAGACAGATTTGCTGAGCAGATTGTCTTTTCTCTATATTTTCCACACTGGTGTCAATTGAGATATCGGCACCGGTATTTCTGAGCAAGCAGTTAAGCAACTGGGGTTGCTATTTCCTGCTTGAAGTGCCAACCCTGTTAGCATCTGGCACCTGCAATTGATGCAGTCGTAGTGGCTTGACTAGAACACCTTTTGAGATTATGGACTCATTATTATGGATCATAGTGCATTGATGCTCCAGAGATGACTTCTGTTTTTAAGCTTCCTTTTCCTCTTTTTTCTATGCCCTGGCTGCTGATGCTACATTTTTATACTGACTTTTGGATGTATGGCATTATACTGACCTGTTTATGATCTAGCCTTATGCTTTAATATTTTATATAACTCACAATAAAACAGCAGCTTAATCTAAATAGATTAAAGGGATAGTAAACAACAAAAATGTAATTGTTTAAAAATATAGATAATCCCTTTATTTACCATTCCCCAGTTTTGCATAACAAACACTTTTATAGAAATATACTTTTTACCTCTGTAATTAATGTTTTGACAGACTTGCATTTCATGCAATTAGTGCTGACTCTAAAATAACTACACGTGCATGAGCACAATGTTATTTTATGAAACATAAGAACTAATGCCCTCTAGCTGTTAAAAACTGTCAAATGCATTCAGATAAGAGGCAGCCTTCAAGGATTTAGAAATTAGCATATGAGCCTACCTAGGTTTAGCTTTCAACTAAGAATATCTAGAAAACAAAGCAAATTTGATGATTAAAGTAAATTAGAAAGTTGTTTAAAATGACATGCCCTATTTGAATCATGAACGTTTCATTTTGACTGTACTATCCCTTTAACTAATAAGTGACCCATTTGTAATACAAGGTTTATTTTAAAACAATTTTTAAAAGCAAAATATAACATTGAAGAAATTTAAAGGGACAGTCAACACCAGAATTTGTTGTTGTTTAAAAAGAAAGATAATCCCTTTATTACCCATTCCTCAGTTTTGCATAGCCGACACAGTTATAATTATACACATTTTACCTCTGCAATTGCCTTGCAACTAATCTTCTGCTGACTGCCCCCTTATTTCAGTTCTTTTGAAAGACTTGCATTTTAGCCAATCAGTGCTCACTCCTATGTCACTTCACGTGCATGAGCTCAATGTTATTTATATAAAACTAATTCCCTCTAGTGGTCAAAATGCAATCAGATTAGAGGCAAGGTCTAAGAAATTAGCATATGAACCTCCTAGGTTTAGCTTTCAACTAAGAATACCAAGGGAACAAAGCAAAATTGATAATAAAAGTAAAATGGGAAGTTGTTTAAAATGACATGCCCTATTTAAATCATGAAAGTTTTTTTCGGACTTGACTGTCCCTTTAACCCTTTGCCAGGTACAATACCTTGCTAACTATAAAAATGTTTTGTAGCATTAACAATATCAAATAACACTGTTTCACTTGCTTTAGATAAGCTAAAAGGCTACATATTGCATTATCTTTAGCTTTGTTGTAATGTATTTTTTGTTCTGTAACGTGTATGCTCTTAGAGCCTCAAAGGATGTTAATGAGCCTGGCCTTTTAAACAATCCTAAATAATGTGCGCTGGAAAACAAACAGAGCTCCCTCCTCCTGCGCAGTCAAGTGCTGACATTTACACATATTAGATAATATGAAATGTTAGGAAAAGAATAAATAAAAAAGAAGGATCCATATTACTAGAGACTGGATAAATAAGCATTTACTAACAAAAACTAGGGTTGCCAGGTGTCCAGTGTTTAGCCATACAATCCAGTATTTCAAATAGCTGTACAGCAAAATTATTGCATAAAAACTGGACCTAAAAAGTTACCTTATGTAAAAAAAAAAGTCCTTTACAAATATAGGCCCAGATTACGAGTGGAGCGTAAACAGCTACATGCAAGAGAAATGGGGTTTATCGCTGGTGTTTGTGCGCGTTAGGCTTACCGCTCATATTACAAGTAGAAAATAAACGCGATTGTGCTCATTCTAGATTTACACTAGCATGATTACCGCATCCTCAGTGCTCTGGTTAACTGTTTCACAAAACAAGAAAGTGTCAAACACATTAAAAATACATTACAGAGTACAGCTACACTCATAAAACACTATCTAATAAAAATTATTAAAAAAAAATATTGTACAAAAAAATTATAAGGGCTCAAAGATATGAGTTCTTAGGTGTTAAAATAAAGGCTGCAAATGGCTTTAGCATAGAGATACATATATATTCATGTCTAAATATGTATATGTATATATCCTATATAATAAAAGGCAAGGTATGTTTGTCAGATGCAGTCATGCGCAGTAGAGACTGCGCAAGGACAAACATACCTGGCCTTGAGCAGCAGAGAAAGTGTTTTTTGGAAGCTGCCGTGGAGTGAGCATGGCCGGACGGGAGCGACGTGATGGGGGCATGACCGGGTGTGCCGTGATGGGGGCGTGGCCTGGCATGCCATGATGGGGGCGTGACAGGGCGTGCCATGATGGGAGTGCAGGCATGCTGAGTGGACGTGGCCGGGCGGGGGAGAAAGCGAAAGAGAGGAGGGGGTGAGAGAGAGCAAAAGAGAGAGAGCAAAAGTGAGGGGGGAAAGAAAGAGAGAACGCAAAAGAGAAGGGGGGAGAGAGATAACAAAAGAAAGGGGGAGAGAGAGTAAAAGAGAGGGGGGAGAGAGAGAGCAAAAGAGAGGAGGGAGAGAGAGAGGACAAAAGAGAAGGGGGAAAGAGAGAGAGAGAGCAAAAGAGAGGGGGGGAGAGAGAGAGCAAAAGAGAGGGAAGAGAGAGCAAAAGAGAGGGGGACAGAGAGCAAAAGAGAGGAGAGAGAGAGCAAAAGAGAGGGGATAGAGAGAGAGCAAAAGAGAGGGGATAGAGAGAGAGCAAAAGAGAGGGGATAGAGAGAGAGCAAAAGAGAGAGGGAGAGAGAGCAAAAAAGAGGAGGGAGAGAGAGAGCAAACGAGAGGAGAGAGAGAGAGCAAAAGAGAGGAGGGAGAGAGAGCAAAGGAGAGGGGGATAGAGAGAGCAAAAGAGAGAGAGCAAAAGAGAGGGGGAGAGAGAGCAAAAGAGAGGAGGGAGAGAGAGAGAAAAAGAGGAGTGAGAGAGCAAAATAGAGGTGGGAGAGAGAGCAAAAGAGGGGAGAGAGAGAGCAAAAGAGGGGAGAGAGAGCAAAAGAGAGGGGAGAGAGAGCAAACGAGAGGAGGAGAGAGAGTAAAAGACAGGGAGAGAGAGCAAAAGACAGGGAGAGAGAGAGAAAAAGAGAGGGAGAGAGAGAGAGCAAAAGAGGGGGAGAGAGAGAGAGTAAAAGAGGGGTGAGAGAGCAAAAGAGAGGTGGGAGAGAGAGCAAAACAGGGGGAGAGAGAGAGCAAAAGAGGGGAGAGAGAGCAAAAGAGGGGAGAGAGAAAGAGCAAAAGAGGGGAGAGAGAGAGAGCAAAAGAGGGGAGAGAGAGAGCACAAGAGGGGAGAGAGAGAGCAAAAGAGAGGAGAGAGAGCAAAATAGAGGAGGGAGAGAGCGCAAAAGAGAGGGGGAAAGAGAGATAGCAAAATATAGGGGGATAGGGATAGCAAAAGAGAGAGGAGAGAGAGAGCAAAAGAGAAAGGAGAGAGAGAAAAAGAGGGGTGAGAGAGCAAAAGAGGTGGGAGAGAGAGCAAAAGAGGGGAGAGAGAGAGAGCAAAAGAGAGGGGAGAGAGCAAAAGAGAGGGGATGGAGAGCAAACGAGAGGGGGGGAGAGAGCAAAAGAGAGGGGGAAGAGATAGCAAAAGAGAGGGAGAGAGTGAGCAAAAGACAGGGAGAGAGAGAGCAAAAGAGAGGGAGAGAGAGAGAAAGCAAAAGAGGGGTGAGAGAGCAAAATATAGGTGGGAGAGAGAGCAAAAGAGGGGGAGAGAGAGAGAGCAAAAGAGGGGAGAGAGCAAAAGAGGGGAGAGAGAGAAAGATCAAAAGAGAGAGGAGAGAGAGAGCAAAAGAGAAAGGAGAGAGAGAAAAAGAGGGGTGAGAGAGCAAAAGAGGTGGGAGAGAGAGCAAAAGAGGGGAGAGAGAGAGAGCAAAAGAGAGGGGAGAGAGCAAAAGAGAGGGGATGGAGCGCAAAAGAGAGGGGGGGAGAGAGCAAAAGAGAGGGGGAAGAGATAGCAAAAGAGAGGGAGAGAGGGAGCAAAAGACAGGGAGAGAGAGAGCAAAAGAGAGGGAGAGAGAGAGAAAGCAAAAGAGGGGTGAGAGAGCAAAATATAGGTGGGAGAGAGAGCAAAAGAGGGGGAGAGAGAGAGAGCAAAAGAGGGGAGAGAGCAAAAGAGGGGAGAGAGAGAAAGATCAAAAGAGAGGGGGGAGAGAGAGAGCAAAATAGAGGTGGGAGAGAGAGCAAAAGAGGGGGGATAGAGAGAGCAAAAGAGGGGAGAGAGAGAGCAAAAGAGGGGAGAGAGAGAGCAAAAGAGGGGAGAGAGAGAGCAAAAGAGGGGAGAGAGAGAGCAAAAGAGAGGGGGAAGAGAGAGCAAAAGAGAGGGGAAAGAGAGAGCAAAAGAGAGGGGGAAGAAAGAGCAAAATAGATGAGGGAAGAGAGAGCAAAATAGAGGGGGAGAGAGAGCAAATGAGAGGGAGAGGGAGCAAAAGAAAGGGAGAGAGAGAGAAAAAGAGAGGGAGAGAGAGCAAAAGAGAGGGAGAGAGAGCAAAAGAGCGGGAGATAGAGAGAGCAAAAGGAGGGGAGAGAGGGAGAGAGAGCAAAAGAGGGGGAGAGAGAGCAAAAGAGGGGGGGAGAAAGAGAGCAAAAGAGAGGGCGAGAGAGAAAGGGAGCAAAGGAGAGAGGAGAGTGTATGTGTGTGTATGTATATATACAATTTATATATATGTGTGTGTGTGTGTATTTACAGACATATATACACATATAAACACATAAATACATATGTATGCATATATATATATATATATATATATATATATATATATATATATATATATATATATATATATATATATATATGTGCATATGAGCCCTTTACAGTCAAGTAGATGAAAATATGTAAGACATATGTATGCAATATTCATATTTAATAAATACTGGGTATTTACTGTAACGTTTCACATTCCAATATTCTTAACATAGCAGAATATGTTCTATGTATTTTTAAATAGATATTCCTATAAATATATCTGTACATATCTTTACTTATAGATAATCTTATATATGTGAAGAACATTGGAATGTGAATTATTCATATTTTCATGTCTGGTTAGCAATCTTCAGAATATGCAATGGGGTTTGCACGTGACGTGAGTGGGGTTTAAGTTTTGTTTCCACTTTTTTCACTCCATTGACTTTTATGGGGGAATGTATTTTCGGCGTAGGTTTCGGCGGGGTCGGGGAGCGGTGGAATAGGGGTTAATAATTGTTATTTAGGTTGCAGCATTGTCGGGGCAGCAGATTAGGGGTGTTTAGACTCAGGGTTTATGTTAGGGTGTTAGGTGTAAACGTTACATGTTTTCTACCATATAAATCAATGGGATATCTGGCAGCATCGAACATTAGCATTTGCTGCTTTCAGACTCCCATTGATTCCTATGGCATCCACGGCCTCCAGGGTGGCAGATTGAAAACCAGGTATGCTGGGCCGGAATAGCCGCGAGGGTACCTGTTTACTATTTGATAACTTAAAAAGTGTCAAATAGAGCTGAATGTGTATTCGGAACATCTGTAATGACATAAGCATTGATCTGTGTCGGATTGAGACCGGCGGATTGTATGTTACGTCACAGATTTCAACTTTTGCCGGTCTGTAGGCTTTGATAACTAGGTCAGATCAAGGTAGCAACAATTACGCTGTAGAATTCCGGCGTATTTGCGGATGACAGCTTGATAGATATCCCCCCATCTCTCTATAGGTGAGAAAGGCTTAAAAAGGTTCAAGTTTACAATACTTAGGTGGTTAACACACTTCAAAAGTTACATTTACACTGTTCCGCGTATTTGCGGATGACAGCTTGATAGATATCCCCCCATCTCTATATAGGTGAGAAAGGCTTAAAAAGGTTCAAGTTTACAATACTTAGGTGGTTAACACACTTCAAAAGTTACATTTACACTGTTCCGCAACCATTTAACAATGTCTTTGATTGATTCTTTTTTAGCCAATGTATGTAAGCTTCACTTTTGTTTTTGATCCAGTTCTGACCCCATTAAAAAAAAAATTCTGAGGCTGCTGCTAGCTTGTAGCAGTGGCCCTAGTTATTACTATAATTTAATTTCAATTTAAGCTGCTGTTTATCTGATCCTATGCTATCATATAGGTAATAGCAAACAAATTAATTTTTGTTAACAAATTCAGAATGACCCTCTTAATGAATTTCACATGTAACAAAACATTTTTTGTCCTATGATAAATTAAACGATTTGTCTGAAACTATTTCTTCATATGTGCACATGTGTATTACACGTACAGCACAGTTGCAGGAGCATGTTCTGGATACTATTGGATGGGTGTGATAACATAGCCCATCCTAAAATTCCCCACAGTCAGAGGAGGGCATGGAGGATATGCAAATTTACACCAACACAGGTGCAAAGTTATACTTGTAATTTTTTAAGTGCCCAGCTAAACAATACTGTCTTGGTGCTGCAAATCTTAACACGTTTCGATACTAAGGAATGTTTCATATTCCTTTAAAATTCAGACTGGTGTAATTGGGTATATTTATTAATATGTCAGTTAAGTCAATGGCAATCAATATTTATATGTAGGGGTAACAGATCAGCACTAGATTGAAGGATTCATGGTGGCACTCCATGGATTTAATTTGTGAATGGAAACTTAAGCTTCTGGCTGTTCCAAGAACTAGGCACTGGCAACATTATCAAAGAAAGCAAATTATCAGGAATTAGATAAATGATCAGACAATGCAACTTGAATAGTTAGGCTATACAGAAACCTGCTTATCAGCACCTTTCTCAGATAAGCACCTTCCTGGCTTGTCAGGTGATAGCACATTGGTGACACCAAAGAGAAAACTTACTAGATGTTACCATCTATTCAGTATGATAACAAATTGGTCATCATGTCCTGCAATACTTTCATTTTCAGTTGGGACAGTGTTGTACACCTCTCACACTACTAGGCACATACTTTATGTATTTTCATAAAAAACAATGATGTCACTAGCTTGAGATGTTATTTCAATTGACAATGAACAAACTAGTACAGCCTTTAAAATGGGCATCCAGCTTTTCAGAAGACCAAATAAGTAAAATCCAATGCTACATCATTTGATTCTAAGTTGAGTTTTATGTTTGTTTATGCTGTACTCTGTACTTTTATGTTAACTGCATTTTTGCTGTGATTTATATATTTATTTTTGTATTACCTTTAAAGCAGCACCTGGAGGGTACAAAAAAAGGAAACATTGTATGTGTGCTGTCAGAAAATAGTTATTTTGCAATCTAACTGTTCTAATGCTTATTAAAGATGTGATCTACACTGTGTTTTGGGATTTGGCTTGTGGTTTTCTACATTAGACATTAGAGAAATATAGATGTAAACAAAATTAACATCAGACATTGTGGATTCCAATAGTTGGAGTCTAGCCAAATAAATGGATTGGCCTGGTAACCTGGGCCCAGTGATATTTCTTGTGGGTGTTTTGATCTTTCTTCTGAGTAATTACTTGTGTTTTTGGGACCACTATATGCCTCTAGCCACTTCCTGTTGAGTCAGTGAGTAATGGAGATGTCATTATTGAGCTCGGCAGGGAACACATATTAAGCCATCCAAGCACCAGATGAATTTAACTACAGTATGTTGCTGTTAATAATTAGCTCATCTATAAATTTTGTAGTTTTGTTTTTCAAAACTCTATAAAAAAGATATTTAGATGAAAAAATATTGAATTAAAAAAGTCAAAAATATTTTCTACCATAATAATAAAATGAAGATGCATAGTTAGTTATAATAATGTACTTTTAAGTAACTCAAAGCATAACTTTAATGAATATTTTTAAAATTACTTTTGTTTTAAATAAAAAAATATTTGTCTTTCTTGTTGATTAACTATTTTGGCCTATATTATAGGTTTTTTTTATTTATTTTTTTATTTTATGAATTTTATTGTGATCTGCAAAAAAATAATACAACCGTAATCAATCAGTTAGCTTTTGATACTTTTGATACATTTCAAGATACATTGCTGAGTACTTTCACAGATGTGTTGAGCTGTAGTTAGTTATGCCATAATCATTTCTTCCACAAAAAGTCAATTTTACTAAATCTTTAGTCTTTTTGGAAGTCCCCTAGCTCAGCTTGAGAGAAAATTATATATATTCTGCTGTGCGGCATTGTGCCAACAATGTTGAGACAAAGGGGCCTATCTATCAAGCTCCGAATGGAGCTTGACCCCCTGTGTTTCTGGCGAGCCTACATGCTCGCCAGAAACAGCAGTTATGAAGCAGCGGTCTAAAGACCGCTGCTCCATAACCCTGTCCGCCTGCTCTGATGAGGCGGACAGGAATCGCTGGAATTCAACCCTATCGAGTACGATCGGGTTGATTTACACCCCCCTGCTGGTGGCTGATTGGACGCAAGTCTGCAGGGGGCAGCGTTGCACCAGCAGCTCACAAGAGCTGCTGGTGCAATGCTGAATATGTAGAGCGTATTGCTCTCCGCATTCAGTGATGTCTGTCGGACCTGATGCGCACTGTTGGATCAGGTCCGGCAGACATTTCATAAATAGGCCTCAAAGGTTCTTTTCTAGTATATCAAGATAGTTTTAATGTAATGAGGTTGTGAGGTCACTGTCTTCCAAGGGGTGAGGGGGTAAAGTGGGGGGTGGGAGAGGTTATGAGCTATGTATTGTAGGAACATTACTATCATATCTCGTTTTTCCATATGCATAACATCATTTTGTGTATGTCTACGGAGCCATTTTTATATAATGATAATTCTCTAACTGTAAAAGAGTGTCTACCTGTGCTATCCATTCCAGGAGAGTGGAGTCTATGGGTGATTTCCAGTGCCTTGGGATTAAGATTTTTGCGCTACTTATCATTGTGAGCAATAGCTTTCTTTTCGCTATATTTTTGAGTTTTGTTAGGTTTGAAAACAGGAGTATCTTCAGATCCCTAGGAACAACAGCTTCTAATGTATTACAAATGTGTGTCACTGCATCTGTCCAAAACTATTGTAGTCTAGGGCAGTCCCACCATATGTGCTGAATGGAGCCCTCTTCCAAGCAATCCCTCCAGCATTTACCTGATGATGTGGAATATAGAACTTTCAGTCTGGACGGGGTCAAATACCATCTTGTTAGGTACTGGTTAGGTTTGTCTCTTGAACTTGGGCTGAGATGGAAGCTGTTTTAGTACGAAGATGTTTTTCCAGTTTTTTAAAGTCATATCCATGTCAAGTTCCCTGCCCCACTTTCTAGTATATGTGGGGAGGTGGTCTTTGTCATGTATTTGATGTATTTTGTATAGGATAGATATTAGATGGGAAGGGGATTGTTTCAAGATACAGAGGTTTCAAAGTCAGTCACCTATCTAAGCAGTGACTTCCTGTGTTTGTGGGATGTTTTACGAAATGGTTTATCTGTGTATATGTTAACCAGGAAAGGGGCGTGTCTGTTGTTGTGTTGTTTATGTCTTCCAGTTTTTTTAATTTGTGTTGTTGTGTCAGGTAATATAGTGTACCTTTTTCAAGTTTTTTTACCTGAGTGCAAATACTGTCTTGGTAGGCCCAAAGGTAAAGCTGGGCTATCTATATATGGCGTCATTGGTGATGCTAGTGTGGAAATGTGGGTAGAGGTGTTAGTTAGTGTCAGTAAAACGTCATCCGCATACTTTGCCAATTTGTGTTCTGTATTATCTAATGTGATCCTGGTGACCTGTGCATGTCTACATATTTTAAGTGCAAGTATTTCTATTGGAATCATGAACAAGACTGGTAAGAGTGGGCATCCCTGTCTGGTGCCATTTGCGATCTCAAAGCTTTCTGAGAGTAGACCGTTGACTTTTACCTTAGCAGTTGGTGTGGCATATAGGAAAAATATCATATCTATAAATGGTTGGCTGAACCCCATCTTCAACAAAGTTGCCCTTAAAAAAGGACAGCTAACTCTGTCAAAGGCCTTTTCCACGTCTGTAGAGGTGAGTGAAATTGATATGTTATTATTTGGTGCATATGAAATGAGTTGCAATACTTTTAGGGAATTGATCCGGGTTGATTATCTTGGGAAGGACCCTGTTGATGTGTGAGGCTAGTATTTTTGCATAGATTTTTATGTTGGAATTGAGTAGTGATATTGGACGGAAATTCTCTGGTTTGTTGGTTGTTTTGCCTGGTTTTGGTAATACTGTGATGTGTGCCTCAAGTAAGGTCCATGAAAACCCTCCATTTTCTCGCAGTGTGTTAAATGTGTTGACTAAATGTGGAGTCAGTAGAGGTGCAAATCTTTTATAGTAGATTATTCCAAATACGTCCGGGCCAGGGCTCCTGCCCTTTGGTGTCTCTTTTATAGCCTTTAAAATTTCCTCATGTGTAATGGGTGATTCCATAGTGATTAGATAGTTATCTATGTGTATCAACATGTCACTATCAGCAGTTTCAGATTCTGGTATGGGGGTAATTGATTTGAGGTTGTATAGAGAGGAATAGTATAATCTAAAGGTCTCTGCTATGCTGATGCTGTCTTTATTGTATGTCTTGTTTATCAATTATGTTTGATATGTATGATTTGAATTGTTTCCTTTTTAGAGCTTTAGCTAGAAGTGAGCCGGGTTTATTGCCAAATTCAAAGTATTGCTGCCATAGGTGTAATGCTCTTAATTGTGTTTCTTTGAGTATATGTGCATGAAGCTCGCCTCTAACTTGTGTCAATGAATTTAATATTGTGGTGGCCATTGTAAGTTTTTTATGTTCCGATCCCCAATAAGAGATTTATGCCCTCAGGGAACTGCAGTACTGTCTATGTTGTTTGCGCTGTTGAGCTCTAATCTTGATTAATACTCCTTTTATGACACATTTATGCGCTTCCCAAACTAATGATGGCTTGGATTGATCTAGATTATTTATACGGAAATAGTCTTGTAATTCTTTCTCTATTTCTAGCTTGATTAGTGGGTCATTCAGGAGGCATTTGTCCTAGTGCCAGATGAAGGGAAATAATGTTTTTTTGGGCCATTTAAAGTCACATAGCACTGGTGAGTGGTCTGACCATGTGAACGATAAAATTGTTGTGTTGTATATTAGTGAGAGAGTGGCTGGGTCCGTCAGTATGTAATCTATCCTAGAATAAGACTGGTGCAGATATCTCTAGGGTGAAGTGATCTCCATATGTCGTGTACCATGAGTTGTTGTAATTGTGAATTGACTGACTTAATTACTTTTTTGGGAATGCTGGAGGTGCCACCCGACGTGTCAATAGAAGGGTCTAGAGGTATATTAAAATCTCCCCCAGGAATATCGTGCCTTTCCCATGTTCCAGTATTTTTTTGTGAAACAGATTTCAGTGCTGTTTGCTGATTTTGATTTGGCATGTAAACATTTGCTAGTCTAATGTATCTGTTATACAGAAGGCCTATTACTATTATGTACCTTCCCAATTTATCCTTTTCTATGTGTGTCAGTTGGAACTGGATTGTATTTTTGATTAGGATGCCCACTCCTCCCACCTTAGTCGGGCCAGAGGAGAGAAAGGCTGTATGGTATCTGTGGCTTAGCAATTTTGGTTCTCTCCCTCTTTTAAAGTGTGTCTCTTGCAAAAAGAGTATGTATCCTTCCTGGCTGTGTAATTCTTTGAAGGCTATGGATTGTTTTTCTGGGCTATTGAGGCCCTTAGCATTGATGGTTATTAAAAGTAATTTATGTGAGTTGGGCATATGAGCTTACTTTGTCAAGATTTTGAGTTTAGCGTGTGTGGAGGAGATGAGAAGCTGTTAGAGGGGATGTGGTGAAGGGGTAGTGTTTTTTTTAGGGAGGGGGGTAAAGTACAAATGTGATTCAATGATATAATAGATTATGTTTTCCTCCCCACTGTGTGTGGAGTGGTGGGAGTTAGGGTGCTAAAAGTGGTGTGACAGTGACCAAAGGTATTACAATATAAGCAAACAAACAATGCAACAACAATATGAACTTTTCTAGTGTACTAAGATAAAAACATCAACAAGTACTCTAACTGAGGGTGGTATCCCTTACCCCCAGGACGGTGTTCTATGATAGGAAGAGATTAAATTTGAACTTATGCAGTTTGAGCTAATAATCAAATAAGTGCATGAGAAGGTGCTATTGTGTTTCTTATGAGAGCAGTGGTGTGTGTGATGGTGTTGAGTTTTGTGTTATATAGAGGTGATAGAGGACTTCTGCCTCTTAACATAGCTAATAAGTGTTATTGTAATAGGATATAGATTGTCAGCTCATATTCCCCCTTTATATAAATTTCAACACATACATAGTACATTTAAAGTGCAAAAGATAATTAACAGAGAACCATAACTTTAAACCATGTAACTCCTTGCATGAGTAAATGTCCCATTTTGTGGTATGTCAGTTCTTACTGCATTGTTGCAGTTGGAGAAAATGTGTCTTGTTCAGGAGGTTGTAGATGTTTCTTTTCTTCTTCTTGTGAGATTTTCTATTGTACTGTGATTGTCCAAAGGGTGCTGCTCCTTGAGTGGAACAACTTGAATCTGTAATGTTTTGCAAAAGTGGCTTAAGTCATCCAGGTTTTTGTAGGTTGCTGTCTTGTCTCCCCTCGTGGCCGTTATACTAACTGGAAATCTCCAGCAGTATGCTATTTTCTGTGATCTGAGCACTGAGGTTATGAATTGCAGTTCCCTGCGCTTTTGTAGAGTAGTGGGGCTGAGATCTGCAAATACTTGGATTATTATTCCAGCATGTGTAAATTGCGGATTCTGGCGAGCGTGTCACAGTATTTCTTCCTTGTCTTGGTGGTTTAAAAATGTTACTACTACATCTCTAGGTGGGGCTTTAGCCGATGGCTTTGCTCTGAGAGCTCTATGTGCTCTTTTCATGACTATATCTAAAAGGCATTTGTGCCTTTGATAGTTCTGTACAAATCTTGAAGTTATCCTTGCAATGCAGTCAGTAGAATGGATTCTGGGACACCTCTGATGCGCATATTGTTTCTGCGCCCTCTGTTGTCAAGATGATCTACTTTTTTTAACAGGTTTTTAATGGTTTCTTCCTGATTGTACATGAGATGTGAGAGGTGCAGTACATCTTGGGTGTTGGTGTTATGGCTTTCCTCCAGAGTAGTTACCCTGAAGTCCACCCACTTTAGGTCCCTTTTCATTTCTTGGAACATGTTGCGCATATCCACCATGGCCTCTTTTTTATCTTCTTTTGAGGCTAAAAGTTTTAGGTCTTCTCTTGTGATCTCTGATGCCTGAGTGGAGGGCATTGGGGTGCTGGGTTGTGCTTTAATTGCTTCTATGGGTGTTTGAGTGTCTTGAGGGTTATCTGATTTAGCAAACTATGTTCCCTCTGCTGCTTTTATGTATTGGTTTATCATTTTTGATCTGGGCAAGATGTCAGCTTTTTGTGCCTTTTTTTGCTGGCATTCCCCTGATGCTGACTGCAAATTTGCCTCTTGTCGTGTTCTATGCAATGCTGTATGGTAAAGCTTATGCCTCATTGAATGGGTCTTTTTTGGTGTTAGGGGTAGTGAATGTGGTCCCAAAGATAGTTTTTATGGTCTCTCTTTATTTATCCAGCTACTTTTTATGTCAAGGAGGATGCTAATTACTTTTCTACTGTTTGGCCGGGTTATATCTGCACAGTCCCGCTGAAAAGTAATCTCTACCAGTCCCTTTTTAGATGATATATAATGAAAGCTCCAATTATCTCTATGGGGCGTGCTGACATTACCCTTTCTATGGCGGTGTGTCCCTTGCTCCAAATCTGCTTTGTGTTCCTTCAATATGCTATAGTTGCGGCATTCATTGGGGTGTTTGCTGAGAGCTGATCCTCCAGTAGCTGAATCGGCTGCCCGATCGGACTCCTGTATCCACCTGCTTCTACCTCTGTTCGCGCCACTGGGTAAGTATTATCAGGCGCTCTGGCTGTTATTCTGTTTGCGGCCTTGAGTTTTTCTGGTGCCGATATTCGAGGATGAGGTTCTGCAAGAGTGATCTATCCATTGCCTGACTATCTTGCGGACCTTCCCATTGCACTTTTAATCATTTTTTCCTGCCTGTTAAGGATACGCCGAACTGGGGGATCAGGGCCTAGGAGCTGTATTAGACAGCGGCCATCTTGCTGCGTGGCCAAGCTCCGCCCCCCTATATTATAGTTTTAACTATACTATTACTAATACATTGATCTTTCATAGTTTCCATAAAAAAAAAATGCATTTTTTTAAAAGTATTTCTGTGCCAGTGCATTAAACCTACATATAGATGTAAAGGCTAAAATGATCAGTTTTAGATGCTCAGGAACCAATCATAGAAGAGAACAAGCTCTTTAAACTTAAGTTCACTCCCAAGTGTCAGAAAACACAAGGGGTTATGTGCTCACTCAAATAAAAAACAAAAACAGGAATTGAGATCATTGATATCCCTGATATAACACTAACACTGAGTTGACTAGTAACATTTTCCATCCTTTTTTCTATGATTTGTTATCAAAAGATGATACCTTCCAGCTTTGCTAATGATATCACCAGTAAACTGATAGTATAAGGAAGGTGGGAAGTAGGACAAGAAGGGGTTAAATAGCACTCATTCCCTTGAATATTGTGATATTGTTGAAGGATATTCAACTCATTAAATTAAATTAAGTAATATGCTTTAAAAACATTATTTATTAACCACTATTTTAAAAGTAATCGATATTACAGTTGAAAATAACCTCAAAATATCTCTCATAGATTCCGCAAAAACAAAAAGAAAAATTGCAATTTACTGAGACAGGTAAACATAGCCCAAACCACCCCCCTGTGTTCCTGGCCGGTAACAGGATACGCCGGCTTCAGGTGACAGGGATGGCTAAGGAACTATGTCTAATTCTCTGCAATTTAAATTTACAAAGCAGAGTAGCGATATTAAAGTTAAAAACAAAACATTCACACTAGCCCAATACACACAAACGCATTTCGGCCGAGTAGCAGCCTTTCTAAATGTGTTTTAAAGAATGACAAGCAGAGTGTCAGGCTATGAACGCTTTAAATACCCTTGTAGTGTATACGTATAGCCAATCATATTGTGAGTTACGTTCACGCCCATCCTTGGGCGAATCACGTTCGATGTTGAGTAGGAGTTGGTTTTACTGGTAGCAGACTAATGATTGGCTGATAATAAGCCGTTATTGTCCAATCTGAACTTAATGTTATTGCATGTGTTAGTCTCTGTGAAGCTATTTTATACAATCAATGGGTAAAAATGGGTTTTCGCTCATGTCACTCATTTATGACCCCAATTCTGCGTGCACCTCAGAGTTTGTTTATTACTTAAATACAGCACTACTTAAAAAACGAGTAAGACTGATTAAAAGGATTGACGAAACAACATGCCTATCCTTACTCTAGTTTCCATCGTTCTATTTATTGTATCGTTGCTTAAGTATTATATTGTTAGATGTCATATTTGAAACGATAATAATCATGGTTATTCTTGTGATACGAGATAAAATTTATGTTATGCACAACCCAGGGACAATTTTCACGTAGTAATAGTATAGTGAAGATAGAGTATGGGTAATTACATACATTAATACTCAATTAGAACAAAAAAACAAACCAAAAAAAAAACTGTATTGTGGATATAGAAGAAATACATTTCTTGTGATTGTCACGCTAGAAGAGGCTACTTATGCATATCCATTTTATTGGTTCTTATAATAGGGGATATTCAAGATAATATAAGTGCCCCTAGATAGTGATGTTTATTTATGTGCGTAGTCATATTGAATATATTCCATGATTTTAGTGAATATCAAAACCAACATTATGTATCAATAAATAAATAAATAAGAAATGTTAGGAGAACTTATTTTATGATAGACTCTGATGTAATAGGTCTACTATTGGTGCCCACAATTAGAATGGTTATTCATGTATTATCGAATTCATAGGTACATCTAAATAGGACTCTGGGTGCACGTCAAGAAAATGGGGACTTTTAAACTATTAAAGTGGTACAACAATATACTTCTGTTATAAGATTTGAATAAGATTTCACAGGAACACCCAAAAGTTGTTATTCTCATTCATGCCATTAGGCATTACACAGTTCAGATTGAATATCCATTTTGCTTCCTTTTTTAATAAAACCTGTTCTATATCTCCACCACAAATACATGGTCGCAAAGTTTCTAGTCCCCAGCATCTAAATGTGCTTGTTTTCCCATTATGATGATGTAAAAAGTGTCTAGCGACACTTGTAATTTGTTTACCATTTTCAACATCTTTTGCGGCATTTCTGATGTTGTTGAGGTGTTCAGTCATTCTTTAGCCCATTAATCTTGTGGTCATCCCTACATATAATAAATTGCAACTGCAAGTCAAACAGTATATTACATTCGGGGTTTTGCAAGTAATATGGTTCTGGATGGTCCATTTTCTATGGAATCTATCCATTATTGTTTTCTTTTTAACCATATGTATGCATACTTTGCAGTTTCCACAGGCTAATGAGCCTTTATATAATGGAGGCTTTTTGGCATTTCTATCAAAATGACTTACAGTTAGTTTATCATTCAGATTGCCAGCTCGTCTATAGGTAAACTGAGGTTTCGTGGGGATTATGGAACTTAATTGTTCATCTGATTGTAAGATGTGCCAGTGTTTTAATAGTACATTCAATACTTGGTGGCTTTGGCTACAGTATGTTGAAATGAATCTTAAAGGGTTGGAATTTTTATCTGATCTTTTTGGTCTCAAAAGTTCCTGTCTATTCTTGTTTATAGCTCTCTGATAGGCTCTCTTAAGAGATTTTCTTGAGTACCCTCGTAATAGCAATCTATCTCTTAGTTCATTTGCTGCTTTTTGGAAAGATTCTAACGATGAACTATTTCTGTGAATTATTAAATATTCACCTATTGGTAGACTTTTTATTGTGTTGGGGTGGTGAAAGCTATTTGCATGCAGAATATTGTTTGTGGCAGTTGGTTTGCTAAAGGTGTCAGTCTCTAAATGATCATTTACTTTTTTGATAATTAGATCAAGAAACTCCACCTTATAGTCATCATGTGTCATAGTTAGAAAAAGTCCAAAAGGATTATTTTTCAGTAATGAAATGAACTCATTGAGTGCTTCAACAGATCCCTCCCACACAAAAAAGATGTTGTCTATATACCTGGACCTGTGGGTGATATATTTAGTGTATTGTTGGAGATTACTGTGAAATACTACAGTCTCCTCCCACCAGCCCAGGTATATATTTGCATACGTGGGGGCACAAGATGTCCCCATCGCTGTTCCGCATAACTTCAAATAAAACCTCCCATCAAAAACAAAGTAATTATGATCCAAAACGAACTCCAATAGGTTAAAAATAAACTGTTTGAATTCTGTCAGGGTTGTCATCATATATTTCACTGTGTCTTTAAATTCTAATTACCACAGCAGTATTTAAGGCTCCACCTAGTGTTACCCTTTGCTTGGTAATTTAATTCAGTACCTTTGTGTATGCTTTTTGATATTGACCCAGCCATTCCTTGCCGTCTAAGTGGGGATTCCTCTTTGTATTACACTTACCTGGATATCTGAATCTCTAGTATTCTGTGACATTGCAGCAAGTCTCCTGAGTATCCTCTGAAAGATTGTCACATAACTCCAATTCTGGATATCGTTTGGTTTTGCCTGCTCACAGATCTCTACTCTCTGCACTGCAGCCTGGCCTGTGACATCACTCCCAGCTCTTCTGTGTACTCAAACGGCTGCTGCAGCTCACACACTGCCTTTCATTACAGATAGCTTGCCTGTCTCTCCGGATTAGCTCACAGGACAACTGCTAGACAAGTTTCTGATGCCGGTCTGTACTCACCTTCACACAGCATACTCCGGTCTGTATAATAACAATATCACTGTGGATTCATATGTTACTCCTCTCATGCTTATACACAGCTTCTGGTAAACAAATCTGTCTGCTTGTTATTGCTGCTTGTTGAATGACTTTTACTTGATTGCAAACAACTTATCACGCTTCTCACATTTAAGAATTTAACCATAAGCTTGCTGTTTGTGCCTGAAACTAACCTTGCATATTCTCTTAAGACTTATATTGCTCATATGAAGATAAATCAATTACAGTGCTAATAGCCTGCACAATTAAGGCTGAAGATAGTGTGTCTGTATGAGAGTGTGCAAACAACTGTATATATTTTATATGTCTGGATTTGAAGACTGAAATTTACTCTGGGAACAGATTTTCATTTATTCTGATTGTTACTTTTTCTGGAATTAGAGCAATCCTATTTCATCTGCCATATCATAGGATTGACTCATTCCTTATATTTTCTCTAATAACATCTTCACACTGTATGCTTACAGTAGTGACCCTCAGATCTATGAGCACAACAGGGTTCTATAAGTTAGATCTTAATGAGCCCGAGGTAAGGTGTGAGACTGAGTGGTCCTATAAAATATCAGGATACTAGTTTATACCAGAACATTACATATTACCAAGCCTAAGAAAATTACTAGTATCCTGTACAATGGATGTTACAGAACTTTCCAACAGGGTTGGCTCCCTTGCCCAGTGCATGGACCACATGATACAGGGATTAAGGGAGATACAATTGGAAAATCAAAACATTAAGAAATTTATTAATGAACATCTTGCTAATAAACCTCCTGTAGTGGAAAACACCCCTGAACCTATCATCAGTCCTCCTGAAAAATTCTCTGGTGATAGAGCTATGTTCAGAGACTTCAACAATTCTTGTACATTAATGTTTACTTTGAAACGAAAATCATACCCAACAGATAAGATTCGGGTACTAACTGTTATTTCATTCTTACACGGTGAGGCCAGATCTTGGGCTAACACTTTTTATGAGAATGAAGATCCTATTTTGAATTCTTTGGATTCATTTTTTGCTGCTATGTATCTGCTTTACGAAGATCACAATAAACAGAACACAGCAGAAACAGCACCTGATACTCAGTGGAACACGCCAGCTTTGAGGAATCAGTACCGGTTAGGTCTCAGTGAAGCTGTAAAGGATGAGCTCGCACGTGGTATAATTCCAGAGGATTTAGAAGCTCTAATGACACTCAGCATTGGTATTGATCGATGATTAAGGGAGAGGAAGTCAGAGAAATCCTCTATTGATTCTAGTTTCAGGAGAATTCTTACATTCCATTCAAACCCTTCAACTATACCAACAAGGTCTTCTGATGAACCAATGGATGTGGCAATTATAAGAGGCCCTTTGAAACCTGAAGAAAAGGCTAGGCGCAAATTATTAAATCTTTGTTTATATTGCACTGATAAAGATCATGGTGTCAAAGATTGCCCATCACTTCTTCATCAAAATAAGGGTAAGATACCTTCCAATGATCATATAGTAAATTTGGTACACATTTCAATTTCTCATTTATCACTTCCATTCTCCTTACAGTGGCATCGTCGGAAGATAGACGCACAGGCCGTAGTTGACTCTGGCGCATCTGGGAATTTTTGGGATTTTTCTTTTGCTGTTAAAAATAAGATTCCACTAATAAAAAAGAGTGTTTCACTGGCTATACGTTTGGTTGACGGTTCTCTGTTTAGTTCAGGCTCTATAACGCATCACATTATTCCCATTACTATAATATCAGCCTCTGGACATATTGAGCAGTTATCTTTTGATGTACTTCCTACTTCTGTTTATCCTATTATACTTGGCTTAAATTGATTGATAAGACATAAACCCTCTATTTCTTGGAGTAATGGTTCAGAGACCTTTGATTCTGATTTTTGTAAACAGTCATGTTTCAATATACATCACATAAACCATATATCAGTACATACCCTGCCTGATTGTTACAAAGAATTTGTTGATGTGTTTGATAAAGTTGAGGCGGAAACTCTGCCACCTCATAGCTCTTATGACTTTCCTATTGACCTTATACCGGGCAGTACCATTCCTTATGGCCATGTATACCCACTCTCCGAGCCAGAATTAGTTTATTTGAACGATTACTTAGACGAAAACTTAAAGAAAGGTTTTATTAGGCTTTCCACTTCTTCAGCTGGAGCAGCTATGTTTTTTGTCAAAAATAAAGACGGTAGTTTAAGACCTATCATTGATTATAGACAACTCAATAAATGTACAAAAAAGAACAGATACCCCCTGCCTCTCATCCCTGAACTAATTGAACGTTTACATGGTGCCACAATTTATACAAAATTAGATCTTAGGGGTGCCTACAATTTGATCAGGATGAGAGCAGGGGATGAGTGGTTGACAGCTTTCCGTACGCGCTACGGACTTTATGAATACACTGTTATGCCATTCGGGCTATGCAATGCCCCGGCGACATTTCAGTGTTTCATAAATTATGTATTTCACGATCTTTTGGATGTCTGTATAGTCATTTATTTAGATGACATTCTCATATATTCAGATTCCTATGAAAGACATCTGTCCCATGTTAAAGAAGTTTTGTCACGCTTAAGAATCCACCGTCTTTTTGCTAAACTTGAAAAATGTATATTCAACACAGATACAATTTCATTCTTGGGTTATCACATTTCACCTCTAGGTATTTCTATGGAGTCTAATAAAGTAGATGCTGTAACAAAGTGGCCTGTCCCCAGAAACAAGAAAGAAATCCAGAGATTTTTAGGATTTGCGAATTTCTACAGGAAATTCATTAAGGGTTTTTCACATATCGTTCAACCTCTCACTTATTTAACACGTAAGCACGTAAAATATGTTTGGAATCAATCAGCTGATGATTCCTTTAAAACTCTTAAACATAAATTTATTACAGCACCAATTCTGCAATTCTCAGATCCCAGTCGTCAATATACGCTTGAGGTTGATGCTTCCGAGTATGCCTTAGGCGCAATTCTTTCTCAAAGAAAATCTCCTAAAGAACCTCTCCACCCAATATCTTACTACTCCAGGGTTATGAACTCTGCAGAAATAAATTATGGTATTGGTGATAAGGAACTCCTGGCTATCAAGTCTGCTTTGGAATTCTGGAGGCATCTTTTGGAAGGAACACAACATCCCATTCTTATATACACAGACCATCGGAATCTGGAGTTTTTGAAATCTAATAAGACCTTGATTTCACGCCAGGTCCGATGGAGTTTTTTTTTCCCGATTTGATTACATTATAACATACCGTCCTGGTTCAAAGAATCTTAAAGCAGACTCTCTCTCTCGAAAGTATCCTAAACCTCTCAATGTAAACACCGCTGAGTCTATAATACCCTCAGATAGAATTATCTGTTTTACTACAGGTTTTACAACTGCTTTAAAACAACAACTAACACAGGACCCTTCTTTATCACATCTTGCTTTAAGTAAACGTACTGATGGCTTGTATTACCATGAGAATCAGTTATACATTCCAGATCCTCTCAGAAATGAAATTATTGGTACTGCACATGATTCTCTCCTTGCAGGTCATCCAGGAGTACATAAGACCTTGCATTTACTTAAAAGAAATTACTGGTGACCTAGGATGATTGACACTGTTACACGGTATATCCAAACATGTTCCATATGTACCACCAAGAAACATCAACACAAGCATCCCT
This sequence comes from Bombina bombina, assembly GCF_027579735.1. Classification (NCBI taxonomy): domain Eukaryota; kingdom Metazoa; phylum Chordata; class Amphibia; order Anura; family Bombinatoridae; genus Bombina; species Bombina bombina. The sequence goes on from NC_069504.1 coordinate 974,020,747, forward strand.
ACGGTTTCCTCCTTTCCCTTCCAATACCAGACAGACCATGGTTGGATATTGCTATGGACTATATAGTCGATTTACCTACATCAGCAAATTATAGCACTATACTAGTAGTAGTTGATTTATTTTCAAAGATGGCCCATTTCATTCCCCACAGGGGTTTAGCAACAGCTTCAGAAACTGCCACTTTATTTCTAAATCACATAGTCAAACTTCATGGTTTGCCTAAATCAGTTACCACGGACAGAGGGTCGCAGTTTACATCTAGGTTTTGGACACATTTATGTCGCACCCTCAATATCAGTTGTAAATTGAGCTCAGATTACCATCCTCAGACAAATGGGCAGTCAGAGAGAACTAATCAATCTCTTGAACAGTATCTCCATTGTTATTGCACTTTGGAACAAGACAACTGGTACTCACTTTTGGTTACTGCTGAATTTGCTCATAACAATTCTCTTCATTCTTCCATGAAATCCACACCATTCTATATCAATTATGGATTTCATCCTTCTTATCATCCTACTCTTACTTCTGAGTCTACATTACCTACAGTGAATGACACTGTTAATACAATAGCTAAAGGATTTCCATCCCTAAAATCTGTACTACAAGACGCCCAAGCAACTCAGAAATGTCATTATGATTTAAGATGCTCTAAGTCTCCAGATTATGTTGTTGGGGATAAGGTTTGGCTAAGTACAAAAAATCTACGGTTAAAGATTCCCAGTAAAAAACTAGGTGCTTTGTATATAGGACTGTACGAGATCACCAAAATAATCAACTCTAATGCTGTAACGTTACGGTTACCACCTAATATGAAGATACACTCAACTTTCCATGTGTCATTACTAAAACCTTATGGCGAGATCAGAGATGCCCCTCAAGGGTCTTTAAGTGTTCCCCAAGTATCCAATGAGGTTGAGTATGAAATTGAATCTATACTGGAATCAGCTTCAGTACTTGGTGAGATGGAAGGGCTTTGCCCCTGAGGAGGATTCTTGGGAACCGTCTGTTAACTTATCTGCTCCTCGTCTTCTCTCAATATATCACTGCCAAAATTCTGACCGTCCTGGTCCTTTATCCGCTGAGCGGCTCCTTAAGGGGGGAGTTCTGTCAGGGTTGTCATCATATATTTCACTGTGTCTTTAAATTCTAATTACCACAGCAGTATTTAAGGCTCCACCTAGTGTTACCCTTTGCTTGGTAATTTAATTCAGTACCTTTGTGTATGCTGTTTGATATTGACCCAGCCATTCCTTGCTGTCCAAGTGAGGATTCCTCTTTGTATTACACTTACCTGGAATCTCTAGTATTCTGTGACATTGCAGCACCTCTCCTGAGTCTCCTCTGAAAGATTGTCACATAACTCCAATTCTGGATATCGTTTGGTTTTGCCTGCTCACAGATCTCTACTCTCTGCACTGCAGCCTGGCCTGTGACATCACTCCCAGCTCTTCTGTGTACTCAAACGGCTGCTGCAGCTCACACACTGCCTTTCATTACAGATAGCTTGCCTGTCTCTCCGGATCAGCTCACAGGACAACTGCTAGACAAGTTTCTGATGCCGATCTGTACTCACCTTCACACAGCATACTCCGGTCTGTATAATAACAATATCACTGTGGATTCATATGTTACTCCTCTCATGCTTATACACAGCTTCTGGTAAACAAATCTGTCTGCTTGTTATTGCTGCTTGTTGAATGACTTTTACTTGATTGCAAACAACTTATCACGCTTCTCACATTCAAGCATTTAACCATAAGCTTGCTGTTTGTGCCTGAAACTAACCCTGCATATTCTCTTAAGACTTATATTGCTCATATGAAGATACATCAATTACAGTGCTAATAGCCTGCACAATTAAGGCTGAAGATAGTGTGTCTGTATGAGAGTTTGCAAACAACTGTATATATTTTATATGTCTGGATTTGAAGACTGAAATTTACTCTGGGAACAGATTTTCATTTATTTTGATTGTTACTTTTTCTGGAATTAGAGCAATCCTATTTCATCTGCCATATCATAGGATTGACTCATTCCTTATATTTTCTCTAATAACATCTTCACACTGTATCCTTACAGTAGTGACCCTCAGATCTATGAGCACAACAGGGTTCTATAAGTTAGATCTTAATGAGCCCGAGGTAAGGTGTGAGACTGAGTGGTCCTATAAAATATCAGGATACTAGTTTATACCAGAACATTACAGATTCATTGGATAAATGTTGATCTTTTGTTAGGAAGTAGGAAACAGCTGTACATCCCCAGTGTTTTTCTATACTCGTGTATAGTGACTCCACGTCAAAAGTCACGAGTGTTGATTGTGGGGTTACATTTAGTGTATTAATTTTATTCAAGATATGCATCGTATCTTTAGTGTGTGAGGGTAGAGAGTCTACAATGTACCTAAGTCTAGCATCCACATATCTACTGGCCTTTTCCATCAAAGACCCAATGCCAGAGACAATGGGTCTTCCTGGTGGACATTCTTGATTTTTGTGGATTTTAGGTAATAGAGTGTTGCTATCTTGGGGTTTTTAACATCTAGATATTGTAGTTCTTTTTTATCAATTGTGCTGTCAGAGGCTGCAGAGTTGATCAACTTTTTATACTGCTTAAGAAAATCCTCTGTTGGATTCCCAAAGAGATTTTTGTAATTCTTGAGATTACTAAATTGTTTCTTTTCCTCAGCTATGTACATATTGGTGGGCCATATAACAATATTCCCTACCTTATCACTCTGTTTAATTTGGAAATCTGTCCATTGATTCATTGATTTTAGTGCAAGTCAACAAGAACTAAACATAATTAATCTTTCAGACAAAATCTTAACTGAAACACAGATTTCAGTTTTGAAAAAAGGCTTATCATTTGTTCCAACAGCTACACTTGACGAGTTCGAGACTATTAAGGACGTACACCTTTTTACACGTAAAATACTGCTTAAAAAATATTTTTCCTCAAATGGAAAGATAGAAGGTCTAAGTCAAAATGATGCTACAGCTATTAAGGACTTAATCTCTCTCTTAGAGGAATCAGAAACTGACCCAAATGAGACAACACACAGTAATACCAAATGGCGAGATATACTAAAAATTAAATCAAGTTTTATACCTCTATCAAAGACCTCTCATAACACTTTAACTTTTTTAGATGTAGTGTGCAAGGATATACTGGCAATCTCTCCTGACACTGAGAGATCGTTAAATAATCTGTCTGAACAAGAAAAACTTGCACTAAAATCAATGAATCAATGGACATGGACATGGATATTTTTATATGGCCCACCAATATGTACATAGCTGAGGTAAAGAAACAACTTAGTAATCTCAAGAATTACAAAAATATCTTTGGGAATCCAACAGAGGATTTTCTTAAGCAGTATAAATAGTTGATCAACTCTGCAGCCTCTGACGGCACAATTCATAAAAAAGAACTACAATATCTAGATGTTAAAAACCCCAAGATAGCAACACTCTATCTAGTACCTAAAATCCACAAAAATCAAGAATGTCCACCTGGAAGACCCATTGTCTCTGGCATTGGGTCTTTGACGGAAAAGGCCAGTAGATATGTGGATGCTAGACTTAGGTACATTGTAGACTCTCTACCCTAACACACTAAAGATACGATGCATATCTTGAATAAAATTAATACACTAAATGTAACCCCACAATCAACTCTCGTGACTTGTGACGTGGAGTCACTATACACGAGTATAGAAAAACCCTGGGGATGTACAGCTGTTTCCTACTTCCTAACAAAAGATCAACATTTATCCAACGAATCCAAACAGTTTATTATCAACTATTGGAGTTCGTTTTGGATCATAAATACTTTGTTTTTGATGGGAGGTTTTATTTGCAGTTATGCGGAACAGCGATGGGGACATCTTGTGCCCCCACGTATGCAAATATATACCTGGGCTGGTGGAGGAGACTGTAGTATTTCACAGTAATCTCCAATAATACACTAAATATATCACCCACTGGTCCAGGTATATAGGCAACATCTTTTTTGTGTGGGAGGGATCTGTTGAAGCACTCAATGAGTTCATTTCATTACTAAATAATAATCCTTTCGGACTTTTTCTAACTATGACACATGATGACTATAAGGTGGAGTTTCTTGATCTAATTATCAAAAAAGTAAATGATCATTTAGAGACTGACACCTTTAGGAAACCAACTGCCACAAACAATATTCTACATGCGAATAGCTTTCACCACCCCAACACAATAAAAAGTCTACCAATAGGTGAATATTTAAGAACTCACAGAAATAGTTCATCATTAGAATCTTTCCAAAAAGCAGCAAATGAACTAAGAGATAGATTGCTATTACGAGGGTACTCAAGAAAATCTCTTAAGAGAGCCTATCAGAGAGCTATAAACAAGAATAGACAGGAACTTTTGAGACCAAAAAGATCAGATAAAAATTCCAACCCTTTAAGATTCATTTCAACATACTGTAGCCAAAGCCACCAATTATTGAATGTACTATTAAAACACTGGCACATCTTACAATCAGATGAACAATTAAGTTCCATAATCCCCACGAAACCTCAGTTTACCTATAGACGAGCTGGCAATCTGAATGATAAACTAACTGTAAGTCATTTTGATAGAAATGCCAAAAAGCCTCCATTATATAAAGGCTCAATAGCCTGTGGAAACTGCAAAGTATGCATACATATGGTTAAAAAGAAAACAATAATGGATAGATTCCATAGAAAATGGACCATCCAGAACCATATTACTTACAAAACCCCGAATGTAGGGATGACCACAAGCTTAATGGGCAAAAGGATGACTGAACACCTCAGCAACATCAGAAATGCCGCAAAAGATGTTGAAAATGGTAAACAAATTACAAGTGTCGCTAGACACTTTTTACATCATCATAATGGGAAAACAAGCACATTTAGATGCTGGGGACTAGAAACTTTGCGACCAGGTATTCGTGGTGGAGATATAGAACAAGTTTTATTAAAAAAGGAAGCAAAATGGATATTCAATCTGAACTGTGTAATGCCTAATTGCATGAATGAGAATAACAACTTTTGGGTGTTCCTGTGAAATCTTATTCAAATCTTATAACAGAAGTATATTGTTGTATCACTTTAATAGTTTAAAAGTCCCCATTTTCTTGACGTGCACCCAGAGTCCTATTTAGATGTATCTATGAATTCGATAATACATGAATAACCATACTAATTGTGGGCACCAATAGTAGACCTATTACATCAGAGTCTATCATGACATAAGTTCTCCTAACATTTCTTATTTATTTATTTATTGGTACATAATGTTGGTTTTGATATTCACTAAAATCATGGAATATATTCAATATGACTACGCACATAAATAAACATCACTATCTAGGGGGCACTTATATTATCTTGAATATCCCCTATTATAAGAACCAATAAAATAGATATACATAAGTAGCCTCTTCTAGCGTGACAATCACAAGAAATGTATTTCTTCTATATCCACAATACAGTTTTTTGGTTTGTTTTTTTCTTCTAATTGAGTATTAATGTATGTAACTACCCATACTCTATCTTCACTATACTATTACTACATGAAAATTGTCCCTGGGTTGTGCATAACATACATTTTATCTCGTATCACAAGAATAACCATGATTATTATCGTTTCAAATATGACATCTAACAATATAATACTTAAGCAACGATACAATAAATAGAACGATGGAAACTAGAGTAAGGATAGGCATGTTGTTTCGTCAACCCTTTTAATCAGTCTTACTCGTTTTTTAAGTAGTGCTGTATTTAAGTAATAAACAAACTCTGAGGTGCATGCAGAATTGGGGTCATAAATGAGTGACATGAGCGAAAACCCATTTTTACCCATTGATTGTATAAAATAGCTTCACGGAGACTAACACATGCAATAACATTAAGTTCAGATTGGACAATAACGGCTTATTATCAGCCAATCATTAGTCTGCTACCTGTAAAACCAACTCCTACGCAACATCGAACGTGATTCGCCCAAGGATAGGCGTGAACGTAACTCACAATACGATTGCCTATACGTATACACTACAAGGGTATTTAAAGTGTTCATAGCCTGACACTCGGCTTGTCATTCTTTGAAACACATTGAGAAAGGCTGCTACTCGGCCGAAACGCGTTTGTGTGTATTGGGCTAGTGTGAATGTTTTGTTTTTAACTTTAATATCGCTACTCTGCTTTGTAAATTTAAATTGCAGAGAATTAAACATAGTTCCTTAGCCATCCCTGTCACCTGAAGCCGGCGTATCCTGTTACCGTCCAGGAACACAGGGGGGTGGTTTGGAATATGTTTACCTGTCTCAGTAAATTGCAATTTTTCTTTTTGTTTTTGCGGAATCTATGAGAGATATTTTGAAGTTATTTTCAACTGTAATATCGATTACTTTTAAAATAGTGGTTAATAAATAATGTTTTTAAAGCATATTACTTAATTTAATTTAATGAGTTGAATATCCTTTAACAATATCACAATATTCAAGGGAATGAGTGCTATTTAACCCCTTCTTGTCCTACTTCCCGCCTTCCTTATACTATCAGATTAACTAAGGGTTAGCACCAGGGATTATTATATCCCTTATTCCTATCTATTACAGTCATAGTGCCAATATTTTCTGATCACCAGTAAACTAACATATCAATTGCAGCAACAGCACTGATCCAAAAATATATGCACTGTATTCCAATATACCAAAACACATCGGTTGATATTGCAGGTTATCAATATAGAAAGGTGAATATTTCACAATATTTACTGAGAAAAAAATATATTTGCCCTCTTTTGGTAACCCTAAACAACTGTTGTATTGTGCTGCAATAAAGAATCTGATCTCTCAAGTTGTAGCTCTGAGAAATCTTTATGATTTCTGCAATTTTTGATTATGAATATTGTAGCAATTTTTTTTTTTATAGTGAAATATTATGTTTATGAACAAGTTTAAAGGGACAGTGTACACCAATAATATGCACAGATACTGATATAACAATCCAGTATAAAACCATTTAAAAACTTACTTAGAAGCTCCCAATTCCACACTGATGATGATGATTAGGCTGGGACACCTATTGAAAGGGCCTAAGAGCAGACCCTCCCCTGCATATAAAAAAAGATGGAATTTATATATTATTCAATAAAATGTATATATATATATATATATATATATATATATATAGGGAGTGCAGAATTATTAGGCAAATGAGTATTTTGACCACATCATCCTCTTTATGCATGTTGTCTTACTCCAAGCTGTATAGGCTCGAAAGCCTACTACCAATTAAGCATATTAGGTGATGTGCATCTCTGTAATGAGAAGGGGTGTGGTCTAATGACATCAACACCCTATATCAGGTGTGCATAATTATTAGGCAACTTCCTTTCCTTTGGCAAAATGGGTCAAAAGAAGGACTTGACAGGCTCAGAAAAGTCAAAAATAGTGAGATATCTTGCAGAGGGATGCAGCACTCTTAAAATTGCAAAGCTTCTGAAGCGTGATCATCGAACAATCAAGCGTTTCATTCAAAATAGTCAACAGGGTCGCAAGAAGCGTGTGGAAAAACCAAAGTGCAAAATAACTGCCCATGAACTGAGAAAAGTCAAGCGTGCAGCTGCCAAGATGCCACTTGCCACGAGTTTGGCCATATTTCAGAGCTGCAACATCACTGGAGTGCCCAAAAGCACAAGGTGTGCAATACTCAGAGACATGGCCAAGGTAAGAAAGGCTGAAAGACGACCACCACCGAACAAGACACACAAGCTGAAACGTCAAGACTGGGCCAAGAAATATCTCAAGACTGATTTTTCTAAGGTTTTATGGACTGTTGAAATGAGAGTGAGTCTTGATGGGCCAGATGGATGGGCCCGTGGCTGAATTGGTAAAGGGCAGAGAGCTCCAGTCTGACTCAGACGCCAGCAAGGTGGAGGTGGAGTACTGGTTTGGGCTGGTATCATCAAAGATGAGCTTGTGGGGCCTTTTCGGGTTGAGGATGGAGTCAAGCTCAACTCCCAGTCCTACTGCCAGTTTCTGGAAGACACCTTCTTCAAGCAGTGGTACAGGAAGAAGTCTGCATCCTTCAAGAAAAACATGATTTTCATGCAGGACAATGCTCCATCACACGCGTCCAAGTACTCCACAGCGTGGCTAGCAAGAAAGGGTATAAAAGAAGAAAATCTAATGACATGGCCTCCTTGTTCACCTGATCTGAACCCCATTGAGAACCTGTGGTCCATCATCAAATGTGAGATTTACAAGGAGGGAAAACAGTACACCTCTCTGAACAGTGTCTGGGAGGCTGTGGTTGCTGCTGCACGCAATGTTGTAGGTGAACAGATCAAAACACTGACAGAATCCATGGATGGCAGGCTTTTGAGTGTCCTTGCAAAGAAAGGTGGCTATATTGGTCACTGATTTGTTTTTGTTTTGTTTTTGAATGTCAGAAATGTATATTTGTGAATGTTGAGATGTTATATTGGTTTCACTGGTAAAAATAAATAATTGAAATGGGTATATATTTGTTTTTTGTTAAGTTGCCTAATAATTATGCACAGTAATAGTCACCTGCACACACAGATATCCCCCTAAAATAGCTATAACTAAAAACAAACTAAAAACTACTTCCAAAACTATTCAGCTTTGATATTAATGAGTTTTTTGGGTTCATTGAGAACATGGTTGTTGTTCAATAATAAAATTAATCCTCAAAAATACAACTTGCCTAATAATTCTGCACTCCCTGTATATATATATACACTGTACATTGTTGCTACTGAACTCTTCTCCTGTCAGAAAATGGCTTGAGTGTTCTTTCAGATACTCATGTGCTGCTTAGTAATAATGTGTTCCTCCAATGTTTTTGACTTCTTTGTTTCATTTTTGTTGTTTATTTGTGCAGCTTTCTGCTATACTATTTGTTAACTTAAAACCTAACATTTTAATTATAACCTTCCATAAAATAAAAAAAAATGTAACAAACTTTGAAGAATTGTAGCTAATGGTTATGTAATGGTTGAATAAAATGTTTAATATCATATCCTTAGCACATTTGCACAATTTTTTAAAGTACATTATAAAAACAATGCAATAGGACTTACTCTGAATTTTAAAAAACATTAGATATTTTCTGTCAAATGTATTGTTTTGCTTCATTTGCTGGCTCCCATAAGTCAATCACAGATTAGTATATGTATACCCAGTGAACTGTGCACATGTTCAGTAGTAGCTGGTGCCTCAGAAAGTGTGCAAATAAAAAGAATGTGCAAAAATTTATAATGAAATTGGAAAGTCTCTTAAAACTACATGCTCCATCTGAATAATAAAGTTTCATTTTGACTTTAGTGCCCCTTTAAGAAGAAAATGGATATAAACCTGATATCATCAATAACAACTAGCAAATCTATGTAAGAACAAAGATAATACTTATGTAAATTTTCAGGACAAAGACTCAAGGGGCAAAAAAGGTTCCTCTGCAATGTTTTAATTTGTTCCCCCATTCCTCAATTTCAAACCCCACTTGTGGCGGCAAGTTCTGTACCCTACTGACTCACAAGCACCAAAGTCCAGTTGCTTTATTAAAATCAACTTAATTTAAACAATAATCAAGAATGAGACATAGGGGCCTTTTTATGAAATGTCTGTCCAACATGATCCAATCAGCGGATCATGTCCGGCAGACATCGCTGAATGCATTCAGCATTGCACCAGCAGCGCTTGTAAACTGCTGGTGCAACGCCGCCCCCCACAGATTCGCATCCAATCGGCAGCTAGCAGGGGGTGTCAATCAACCCGATCTTATTCGATCAGGTTGATTTCCCGCAATGCCTGTCCGCCTCCTCAGAGCAGCTGCTTCATAACTGGTGTTTCTGCCGAGTCTGAAATCTCGCCAGAAACACGGGGCATCAAGTTCCATAGGGAGCTTGATAAATGGGCCGCTTAGACATTACCAGAACACACAGAGGGGCATATTTATCATTGTGCGAGCGCATATGATATGAAGTAGCGTATCATGTCCGTTGCACATCGATAAATGCCAACAGCATACACTGTCGGCATTTATCATTGCACCAGCGGTTCCTGTGAACTGCTGGTGCAATGCCTCTCCCTGCAGATTCGCGGCCAATCTAGCAGGGGGTAGAAGTCAACCCGATAATATTCGATCGGGTTGGTTTCTGTCTGCGGGCTCAGAGGAGGCGGACAAGTTATGGAGCATCAGTCTTTATGGAGCTTCATAACTTCTGTTTCTGGCGACTTATCAGGCTTGCTGGAAACAAGGGGCATCAAGCCCCATACAGAGCTTGATAAATATGCCCCAAAATCACCATCTATGGTGCCTGTCTTTTAAGAAATGTTCCCCAAAAGTCACTTCCCCCTTTACCAAACAATCCTGCCTAGCCTAACATAAAGTACACAATAATCCATCTTTACAATAGGGCCCACAGAAAAGAGACTCACACATCCACAGCTGCAACATACATCCCAACCCAACCCAACAGGAAAAAAGTAAGAATGATGGTGAAGTTTCTCCTTACACTTTCTGGTCCTATTGATGACTTTTCCACGTCTCACACATGTACAACCTTAATGGCCCAACCAAATGAAGCATCAATAACCCTTTTTTATTAAAGGGATAGTCTAGTCAATATTAAACTTTCATTATTCAGATAGAGCATGCAGTTTTAAGCAACATTCTAATTTACTCCTATTAGCAATTGTCTTTGTTCTCTTAGTATCTTTATTTGAAAAGGCTAGAAATTAAGTTTAGGAGCCAACCCATTTTCGGTTCAGCACCTTGGGTAGAGCTTGCTGATTGGTGGCTACATTTAAACCCCAATGTGCAAGCGCTACCCAGGTGCTGAACCAAAAATGGGAAGGTTCCTAAGCTTACATTCTTGCTTTTTCAAATAAAGATACCAAAATAACAAAGAAAAATTGATAATAGGAGTAAATAAGAAAGTTGCTTAAAATTGCATGCTCTATCTGCATCTTAAAAGTTTAATTTTGAATAGACTATTCCTTTAAGCATCAATGGGTTTAATAAAAACATCTATATGTATGTTGAACCCGGCATTCACTAGAACCGTACACTACAAGCTGATTGATAAGTGTCAAAGAGTGAGCGCTCTTCTATGGTTGTCTCTTTCTTTCCCTGTCAAGGAACTTCTAAAACTGATCATTTTAGGCTCTATACTTAGGTTGATGTAGCTTTGATGCACTGGCACAGAAATAAGCAATGTCTTATATCTTGCTAAGACTTGAGATTTTGAAGTTTGTTTACACAAAATTATATCAATTTACTTCCCAGCTGTGCAACTACAAATAAATATCCTTCACACACCCTAATATGAAAAGGTCAGAAAATGTAGCTACACTTCATATGTGGGTGTTAAATGTTCCAAATTTAGGTAAACAATGCTAGCTGTCATGTTTGCTTCATGTGTTTTTGTATTTAGATTACAAATTAAAAGTGAGTTTCTTCTCAAGAAAGAAAATAACAACATATTAAAACAATGTAGATTCATAATGAACAAGGAGAAATGGTAAACCTTAAAGTTCGTGTGTGAGTAATAAAGCCAAACCTGGCACCGGGACTTGGTCAACAATACACACCCCCAAACAGCGATACAATGAGCCAAAAAGAGGTGTACCTTGAGCACTGAAGGAAGAAAGTCCTGTAAGTGAACGGAACGATATCCGATGGCAGCGTGTCTGCCGACTTCTCTTGCTTCCGCCTCTCTGCAAAACCCGGTCTGCAGCTCTGTAAACGTCACCGCGTGACGTGGGGGGTGTGTGGTGGATCAACGTCTTCACCCGGTCCGGCAGCAAATGAGGAGGTAGTGACCAGGACTCATACGCTGGTGTATGAACATCAGAAGAAAAATAGAATGAGTCCCAGGTAGATGAATAAAATCAGTTCTTTATTAGATTCCTTAAAAAGGTAAATTCTCGTGAGACGCAGCTCACACGGTTTCAACATCAGCCAAGGAGAGAGTGGAGAAATGAGCATAGCACCAGTGGCTTACATGTTTCGGCTAAACGCCGTAATCATAGCCTAAGGTGCTATGTCTCTATGTATCATTAAAAAGAGTGGAAAACAATCTAATTGGCTAAAACACTAAAGGTAATTCTTAAAATAAAACGCCCATTTAAACACACCTAAGTAAAACAGAAAAATTAACCCTATGTGAGCCGAAGGTTCAACAGTTAGAAACACTACAGAAATGTATGATGATTATAGATGTAGTTAGAATTCAAATTAAAAACACTCGGTATAAGATTCAAGATCTATGGAAACTGAAAAGAAAAAGCATATCAAATGGGAATAAAAGTAGTAATAACTAGCATAGAGTACATTGGAGCACAGTCCTAACTGTAGGTTGTTGGGACATAGTTATAGATATATCGTTTGCATGGACATATTTTAATGGCATTGAAAGCTAAAATATATAGCTACGATAAATGTGGCAAAAAAACACCATTTAATTGTTAGAAGAGTGTCCATAAACAAACATATATGGCTAGATTTAGAGTTCTGCGGCCAAAGGGGTGCGTTAGCTACGCGTGCTTTTTTTTCCCCCGCACCTTTTAAATACCGCTGGTATTTAGAGTTCACAGAATGGCTGCGTTAGGCTCCAAAAAAGGGAGCGTAGAGCATATTTAACGCCACTGCAACTCTCGATACCAGCGGTGCTTACGGACGCGGCCAGCTTAAAAAATGTGCTTGTGCACGATTCCCCCATAGAAAACAATGGGGCTGTTTGAGCTGAAAAAAAAAACTAACACCTGCAAAAAAGCAGCGTTCAGCTCCTAACGCAGCTACATTGTTTTCTATGGGGAAACACTTCCTAAGTCTGCACCTAACACTCTAACATGTACCCCGAGTCTAAACACCCCTAACCTTACACTTATTAACCCCTAATCTGCCGACCCCGCTATCGCTGACCCCTGCATATGATTATTAACCCCTAATCTGCCGCTCCGTACACCGCCACTACCTACATTATACCTATGTACCCCTAATCTGCTGCCCCTAACACCGCCGACCCCTATATTATATTTATTAACCCCTAATCTGCCCCCCACAACGTCGCCTCCACCTACCTACAATAATTAACCCCTAATCTGCCGACCGAACCGCACCGCTACTATAATAAATGTATTAAACCCTAATCCGCTTCACTCCCGCCTCAATAACCCTATAATAAATAGTATTAACCCCTAATCTGCCCTCCCTAACATCGCCGACACCTAACTTCAAACATTAACCCCTAATCTGCCGACTGGAGCTCACCGCTATTCTAATCATTTTTTTTAACCCCTAAAGCTAAGTCTTACCCTAACCCTAACACCCCCCTAAGTTAAATATAATTTTTATCTGGGGGGGGCGGAGCTAGCCACGCTACAGGATGGTCGCACCTTAACATAGCTCTGTGACCCAAGTTTATATAATTACCTATTCACTATCACTTTTAACGACTAAAGTACTCTCTTTTCTTTTATTTATAATATCCCTGACTCTGGTGATATATTGGGACGTTTAAGGCTAGCCTGTGGGGCTCTGGGATCAGATCGCAAGAGTCTGGCACAAGTGGCGGGAGTTTACCTCTGGAGGCCCACTAGATCCTGAATGGCGCCAAGTTAACCTCTCTCTATACTACCGGACCTGCTGCATTCCATTAGATCGGCCAGACTGCCTGCGTTGCCACACATCGGACCGGAGACTAAAGCCCACCTGATACAAGGAGCTGGAGGCTGATTATTCTCGCAGCGGAGAACACCCGCTGACACCGCAGAGCTGAGCAGACAGTTTTCCAACAGCGGCCTGATACGGACCTTGCTCCGCGCCGCTCGCTAGACAGAGGACACACTACTACAAGTGGGGCTCTGGATCACTGTAGCCGACACTGTTCATGAGGTGAGCAGCTGACTTCTTGACCTCCTGTGCCCTCAATCTCCCCAGGACCCACTTAACCTCACTCCGCACCATATCTTATAAGCACCTGATTACGGAGTAGAGGCCCTTTATTAGGCAGGGCTGGTCTTTTGAGAACTTTGGGAGACAACTGAAAACAGGCCCACATAAGTTTATTATTGACTGAGCCACTCTAAATGCCAGCGTGCAGAGGCCCAGTGCAGCTCTCAGTTTCTATGCAACACATCTAACTTGGTCTGGTGCATGTGGCACGTACACTGCTTATTAACAAATAATTTCCTAGACATATAGTAAAGGCTCCTTTAGAGCTCATAATATCATTCGCTGGCTGTTTTGGACAAAAGATTTGCCATCTGTGAGACTCAAAACATTAACCAAGCAGTAGAAGGCCCACTATATGCATGCTGATTTTCTGAGGCCTGCATCACCTCACATAGCCTGCACTGCATAAGGAAAGGAACTCTCTATCTCTGAGACACAGTAGTTGCTACGCAGGCAGTTAAAAAGCCATATTATCTTAAGTGACTGTATTTTACTTTCTCTCCCCCTCCTTTCCCGTCGGCCCTTTTTGCCTACGGGTCATACCACAATTCCTTTTCCCCAAATCGCTCTGAAGTGAGCAACACCCCTGGGGAGAGATTGATTTTCAAACATAGATGTAAGTGCCCAGCGGCAACAAAGAGCCTTTATTAAATTCAGTAGCACCCCTTTTCTAACAGACCTCATATCTCCCTTGATGGCGGAGTAGAACAACATCAGTTAGGGGAGTGCCAGGCTTCTTGTCTCCATTTATCCTATTTTATAGGGGCTACTACAACTACACTACGCACGAATCACCAGTAGTACCTATTTATCCAGACCCCTTCATCATAATGTCTAATACACAAAGAAAGAAGCAAAAGCAATCTGATATCCCAAAAAGGACCCTCTCAGATCATTTTACCAGTAAAGCTCATTATGAACAGGAATTTTTGGATGAAGATTCTAGAGAATCACTACCTTCTAACAAAGATTCTCACAGAGCCACCCCCCTTCTCAACGAGAGGTCAACCAATACATACGGTTCTATTATGGAATCCATAAAGGAACTATCTGAAAAAATGGACTCCCATCATGCCTCCATTAAACATGATCTGAAAATGTCAGTTTCAGAGCTGAAGCGTGATATTTCATCCCTAGGGGATAGAACGGAGACTTTGGAGAAAAAGCAAGAAGACTTACATCTGGATCACTCTAATTTGTTAGCCTACACCCAAACATTGGCAGAAACTGTCTCAGATCTCGAATCGAAAATGGCGGACATGGAGGATAGATCCCGCCGAAATAACTTGAGGATCCGCGGTATCCCGGAAGATGTAGACTCTGTATCCCTCCCTAAATATCTCATGGATCTGTTCTCTGAACTCCTGGGCCCTGTACAAACACAAGATGCCATCATGGACAGGGCACATCGAGCTATGCGCCCAAGAACCTCACCCTCAGGTTCTTCTAGAGACGTGATAGTGAGGCTACATTACTTTACCTTCAAGGAAAAGATCCTTAGAGCCTCTTTTCAAAACAAAACCTTGAAAGACCCATTCCATACAATCCAGATATTCCCCGATATCTCAACCTATACCTTATTTAAGAGACGCACATTTCAGCAGGTCACCCAATGTCTGAGGCAGAATGGTATCAAATATAGATGGGGGTTCCCTGTAAAGTTGTACTTCCAAGTGGAGGACCGTTCTTACTCCATCTCCTCCCTAGAACAAGGAGTAAAGCTTCTACAGTCCCTACAACTACTTCATGTACCGGACCAGCCGAAAGAATCTACAGGGAGGCCTACTAGATTGAACGTCTCCGCTCCATCCTGGAGACCCTTACCACAAACCTTCAGCTACCAAACCAAGAGGAAGGATATCCCTCATCAAGCAGAGGACACTTGATCTTAGATTGATTGGAGCATAGAGACATGCAAGATTTTCAACACTACTCTTCAGCATATTCAATCCCCTTACTCATGGACAGTTGTTTTTGAACATCTGGTTTCAGGGAGGCTCTCTGATCTCAGGACTAAATTCAGTTAAAGCGAAGGGACTTTGGCCTGTCGGTAATGTATTGACCTAACTATATTATAAATGGTTGTTATTGGTTGTATCTGTTTGTTACATGTTTTCAATGTTTAGGTTTTTCTCTTGTATTTTTTTCTTTTTTTTCTTTTAATTTATCTAAAGTATCTAGGACAGTTCCATACCTCCTAGCTTGGAGATTTATTTTGCCCTGGTCTCTATCCAGCTAGTAGTACACTGACTTAATCCCCTATACATATGAGGCTCACACATACACCCCAAATTAGGTATTTTCATTACTCGCATTGACAAATTCTACACCTACGCCCACACCTCACTTAGACACCTAGATGAAGGCCCTCCTACATACACATGCCTGACACCACCGTACATTTAGTATTTAATTCTCTGTCCTATATGAGATATCCTCAGAAGGACCCATATAATCAGACACTGCACGCTTAGAAAGACAACCTTGAATACGATAGGTGCAATAACAACACGAGTTTTGTATCAGCCTCCTTAGCCCTGTGTTCAAGGTACATATGCTCCCGAATACCCTTCTCACAATCGCAGAGATTCACGTATAGGTATACCTGTCTACACTGTTTATTTTATTGAACATTGGTTATCTGGTTTCAATGTATTCCTTCATGTTGCTGAATATATTTCTCTTATTTGTTGTTTGTTTCTAAAGGGAATAAAAAAAAAAAAAAAAAAATCAGTTTTCTTGAAAGTCCCCCAACACACGTTAAGGCTGATTACAATGCTGTGATTCACCCTATGAGATATAGCCTCTCCTCAAGTCCCAGGATCGATCTATGATGTAGCTATTGAAGTTTTTAATTATATTTCTTAGATATTTGAATGTGACTGCCGTTCCTACTTATTCCCCAAATCACATCTTAATAAGAGACGGCGCCATATGACCCTGCTGCCCCTTTTAAACTACTCAGTCCCTTCTTGCTCACTGTATTGGAATATAGTTAAGTCGCAACAATTGATACTGTTCTACATGTTAGAAGTAGGCCCTCTAGGGACCAATATACTGTACTTAGAGAGGTAATCACTTATAGAATCTTAACCGTATTCTTATTTTTATTAATCTAGCTCTGAATCCTTATTTTCTAGTTATGTATATCTCAATATAAACACAGGTTTCTTTTGTTCTGTTTTTATCTTGTCTTTTTTATTTATTATTGTAAAGGGTCGCATATTTTGAACTGCAAATATTAATACTGTATTCCTTAATATATATGTATTTATATATCTCTTTTTCATATGACTGTTGACTGTATACTTGACTGTACTAAGAAACGACCACTTATGCTGATCCCCTTTGAGCCACCATCGCACGCGCCCGTGCACACTCCTCTATATTTTAACTCCTGTTCTTCCATCGCCCTCATTAGGTGGAGACGTCCCACTCTGATCCACTGACCTCCTGGCACTCCCCTACCTCTCTCATACATAGTAACTCTTACCCTCTTTTCTTTTGATTCCTCTTTTTACCCCCCCTCCTGTTCACATTTCCTTACCACTACCCCACTCTTCCTCAAGACACTGATATTTCCCCCATTACTTTTACTTTTATTTATTTTTTTATATATTGTTTTTTTTCTCTTATGACCACTTACTAAACTTGGTTCACCACTAACGCATAGTTACTAGTGCACCTCCAGGAGCACTATCATCTACATACTAACTAGTAAATATGCTCCAAAGATCCAGAGTTGAAGTCGCCTTTATACAGGAGACACATTGGACAACAAATGCAGATATCCCTAGATTGACTAAGAGGTTTCCAGTTGTTATCTCGGCCCCATACACCTCCAAATCTAGAGGAGTTGCAATTTTGATTAGTTCATCACTCACATTCGAAACCATATATGAAGAAAGAGATCCTCAAGCCAGATTTATTATATTAATATGTAAATTAAATGACAAATTAGTCACACTAGTTAATATTTACGCTCCTAATGTGAGACAAATCAAATTCCTTAAACAACTCCTGGTTTCAGTCTCGGCGGTCAAACAAGGCGAGTTAATCCTCGGAGGAGACTTCAATTTAATCTGGGATCCTGTACTAGATAGGATAGGACCTAAGATCTCTCTATCTGAAAGAACCACTCATCCTCTGTCAGTAGCGTTTCAAAAATTGCTTTGTCCATACAATCTGTACAATGTGTGGAGAGCTTTTCATCCAATGGATAAAGAGTTCACGTTCTATTCCCCCCCCCATAAGTCTCACACGCGTATAGATTTCTTTTTTCTTAGCGCACGTGCCCTAGAACATGTTACTTATGCAAAGATCTCCCCAATTTCATGGTCTGATCATGACTCTCTATTGATAATTATCGGTCCAAACCTGACTTCTTTACATCCCCCGATGTGGCGACTCAAAGATTTCCTAGTAACACACCCTATATACCAGATTGAAGCTAAAGAGGCTATCACTGACTTCTTATCCACCAACGATACACTTCAAGTCTCTACCGAGGTTCTTTGGGCCTCCCTTAAAGCAGTTCTCAGAGGACACTATATTGCTAAGGCCTCTCATTTGCAGAAAACGCGTGGAGCGACTCTGGCATCACTTACCTGTCAACTTAGATCCATCAGAAATCATTTGTCTTCTTCTTACTCCACGACATTAAATAAACAACTCACTGAAGTGATGCAGCAAATTAAAAGTATTGAGTATCAGAGAACCCAAACTAATCTTGAAAAGCTCAACCAGATATATTATTATAAGTCCAATAAGGCCTCTTCACTTCTAGCTATGAAACTGAAATGTAGGACAGCGCAGACTAAAATAACTCGCATACAAACAACAAATAGTATAGTGACCTCACCTAGAGACATCGGAGAGACCATTAGGAAATTTTACTCCAAATTGTATAACCTAGAAGCCAGTGAGCCTCATAAACTAGACTCCACCGCCGAGATCTCCGCATTTCTGGGAACACTGAACTTGCCTACAGTTCCACAAGAGGCACAATCAGACCTCTCGGCTGCAATTACCCCTAAAGAGGTACATCTCAGTATAAAAGGCATTAAAACTGCTAAATCCCCAGGTCCCGATGGTTTCACGGGGCAATTTTATAAAACTTTTGAACCTATTCTGAATCCTATCCTTTGCAGGGTCTTTAATGAGGTGAAAAGCAGAGGTTGTTTCAGAACTGAGTTTCTAGAGGCCGTTATTACCACAATTTTGAAACCTGGCAAAGACCCCCTAGATTGTGGTAGCTATCGTCCTATCTCCCTCCTCAATTTAGACACGAAGATTTACGCAAAAATCATAGCTACACGATTATCCAGAGTAATCCCGAGTCTGGTTCATACGGACCAAGTCGGATTTATCCCGCAGAGGGAGGGACCGGATGCCACAAGAGGGGTCCTAGATATATTACTGGAGGTGGCCAGATTAAAAGTTCCCATGCTCGCTCTGTCACTAGATGCTGAGAAAGCCTTCGACAGGGTGAGCTGGGACTACCTGTGGGAGACTCTTCGAGTATTCGGATTTCCGAGCGATTTTATCTTAGCCGTTAAAGCTTTATATTCGGGTCCTTCGGCTAGAGTGCGGGGAGTAGGATTCCAATCCGCAACTCTGGAAATTTCAAACGGTACCAGGCAAGGGTGCCCTCTCTCACCACTCCTCTTTGCTCTTTCAATAGAGCCCTTAGCACAGGCGATTAGATTAAATCCAACTATCTCAGGAATCACTTTTGGGAAGTCACAGCACAAGATAGCATTGTACGCTGATGACATTACGCTCCTTCTAACTAACCCATCCACTTCAGTACAGGCTGTTTTTCAACTGTTGACTCGCTTTGGTAGACTTAGCTATTACAAATTAAATATTAGTAAGACAGAAGCTCTACATCTGAACATACCACCACCAGACTTGACTACCTTGCAGAAACAATTTACTTTTCAATGGTCTACAAATAGTATAAAGCTTCTGGGAACACACCTTAGTATATCTATACCTATAAACTATGTGGACAGGCTCCCCGAATGGCGGAGACTTTTGGAGTCCTGGGAGTTCCGGGATATTTCTTGGACTGGCAGAATAACTGCCATTAAGATGTCTTTTATCCCTAAGGTTCTTTACCTATTCCGCTCTCTACCAGTTAATATACCCAGACCTATACTGAACAGATTGCAGAGTCTTATCACCAATTATATTTGGAAGGGTAGAAAGCCTAGAACCTCAACGCGTACACTACAGAGGGATACCAGGAGTGGCGGTCTTGGTTTGCCAAACATTCTTTACTATTATCAGGCGGCACGATTGGCCCATCTACTGAGCTGGAGTGATAATACGAATACCCCATCCTGGAGGGAAATAGAGCAATCACTCCTCCCTCGGGAACTATCACTCTCCGATCTCCCATGGATTCCCTCACATAGACAGGGCTCCCTTCAAATCACCCACGCCGTAATCTCTGACCTACTTCAGTTCTGGAATCAGATTCGACACCTTTCTTCTATCGCACCACATCCCTCCCCACGGCAGACAGTGGCTAGCTCCCTCTTTTGTTTGCCTGACGCACACATAGCAGCGTGGCGAGGACTAGGGGTAACTATAATCTCAGATTTTTATAGTAGCACAAACACACTTTCACACAGTAGAGTTTGCGAGGATTTCATGATCCCTCCCCCACTTCATTTTGAAGCTTTTCGTTTCTGCTCTCTACTTAGAGCATGGGGATTTCCTAAGCAGGATCTTAGGGAGCCCACTGTGTGGGAACATAGATGGTCTTCAACTTCCTTGACAAGAGGAATTCTTTCGTTCCACTATGACCTCCTACTTGATTCTCAACCATGCCTAAAGATCTCACAACATCTTGCTTGGGAGAGAGAGCTTGAGTTCACCGCCGATGCTGAAACCTGGAATAGGGAGATACTATTTA
The DNA here is from genome assembly GCF_027579735.1 of Bombina bombina. Lineage (NCBI taxonomy): Eukaryota > Metazoa > Chordata > Amphibia > Anura > Bombinatoridae > Bombina > Bombina bombina. The sequence goes on from NC_069504.1 coordinate 974,041,677, forward strand.
CCAGAAAATTACTCCATTGTGCAACCCTATGGGAGCTATTCTATAAGATTACGGTTAGATGGCATCTTGTACCTTATACTCTTCATAAAATACATGCCAATCACCCCCCTACTTGTTGGAGAGGATGTGGTATGCTAGGTACGCAGAGTCATATCTGGTGGTTCTGCCCCAAAATTACACAAGTTTGGACGCAATTGTTCCAGATCTACAAGTCATTCAACTTTGCGTACACACTTAGCCCTCAGACCTGTCTCCTACATATAGGATTTCCAACAATGCCCCAAGCCCATAAATCTCTCATTATTTATTTACTCATGTCCGCTAAATTAGAGATAGCCAGAGCATGGAAACAGAAATCACCCCCTGCTTTTTCACAAATTATGACCACTATACATTTTATACAGAAAATGGAGTCCTACTCTTACTCTGTACTTGATAAGATGGACATGTACATTGATATCTGGGCTCCATGGATGGAGAAGTTTCCAAAGTAAAGACCTGATATTCTACCTATTTCTCGTCTTATTTTATATTATATCTCTTCATCTCTACCTATATTGTTTTTACCGCTCCCTCCTCTTCCCCTTTTTTTTTTTTTTTTTCTCTTCTCCTTCCCCCTCTCCCCCATCCCTTCCCACATACCCATAAGATGTGACTTTTGAGACACCTAATGAGATGGGATATTATTTGCTATGTGACATAAAATGTAAAATGAGAACTGTTATATTCCTTCCACCAACTCTTAGACCCCGATCATCTATCTATCAACTATGGTTGACTTTACACATCTCTTATGTTATACTTTATTTCATGTTGATTGACCTTTGTAACCTTTTGGTCATTTGAACAGTAGCTGATCCCTGTGTGGATACACTCAATGTTGGTATACTATGTAATGGATTGTTATTCTTTTTGTTCTCACAATAAAAAGATTTAAAACAAAAAAAAATATATAATTTTTATCTAACGAAATAAATGAACTCTTATTAAATAAATTATTCCTATTTAAAGCTAAATACTTACCTGTAAAATAAACCCTAATATAGCTACAATATAAATTATAATTATATTGTAGCTATTTTAGGATTAATATTTATTTTACAGGCAACTTTGTATTTATTTTAACCAGGTACAATAGCTATTAAATAGTTAATAACTATTTAATAGTTACCTAGTTAAAATAATTACAAAATTACCTGTAAAATAAATCCTAACCTAAGTTACAATTAAACCTAACACTACACTATCAATAAATTAATTAAATAAAATACCTACAATTATCTACAATTAAACCTAACACTACACTATCAATAAATTAATTAAATACAATACCTACAAATAACTACAATTAATAAATAAACTAACTAAAGTACAAAAAATAAAAAAGAACTAAGTTACAAAAAATAAAAAAATATTTACAAACATTAGAAAAATATTACAACAATTTTAAACTAATTACACCTACTCTAAGCCCCCTAATAAAATAACAAAGACCCCCAAAATAAAAAAAATGCCCTACCCTATTCTAAATTTAAAAAGTTCAAAGCTCTTTTACCTTACCAGCCCTGAAAAGGGCCATTTGCGGGGCATGCCCCAACCCACCACCCACATACCCCTAATCTAACCCAAACCCCCCTTAAATAAACCTAACACTAAGCCCCTGAAGATCTTCCTACCTTATCTTCACCATGCCAGGTTCACTGATCGCTCCAGGCTCCGAAATCTTCATCCAAGCCCAAGCGGGGGCTGGCGATCCATAATCCGGCTGAAATCTTCTATCAAGCGGCGGCTGAAGAGGTCCAGAAGAGGCTCCAAAGTCTTCATCCTATCCGGGAAGAAGAGGAGATCCGGACCGGCAACCATCTTGATCCAAGCGGCATCTTCTATCTTCATCCGATGACGAACGGCTCCATCTTGAAGACCTTCAGCGCGGATCCATCTTCTTCTTCCGAAGTCCAACTGAAGAATGAAGGTTCCTTTAAGGGACGTCATCCAAGATGGCGTCCCTCGAATTCGGTTCCGATCAGCCAATAGAATGTGAGCTCAATCTGACTGGCTGATTGGATCAGCCAATCGGATTGAACTTGATTCTGATTAGCTGACTCCATCAGCCAATCAGTATTTTCCTACCTTAATTCCGATTGGCTGATAGAATCCTGAAGGTCTTCAAGATGGAGCCGTTCGTCATCGGATGAAGATAGAAGATGCCGCTTGGATCAAGATGGTTGCCGGTCCGGATTTCCTCTTCTTCCCGGATCGGTGAACCTGGCATGGTGAAGATAAGGTAGGAAGATCTTCAGGGGCTTAGTGTTAGGTTTATTTAAGGGGGTTTTGGGTTAGATTAGGGGTATGTGGGTGGTTTGTTGTAATGTTGGGGAGGTATTGTATGTTTTTATTTACAGGCAAAAGAGCTGAATTATTTGGGGCATGCCCCGCAAATGGCCCTTTTCAGGGCTGGTAAGGTAAAAGAGCGATCGGTGAACCTGGCATGGTGAAGATAAGGTAGGAAGATCTTCAGGGGCTTAGTGTTAGGTTTATTTAAGGGCGGTTTGGGTTAGATTAGGGGTATGTGGGTGGTGGGTTGGGGCATGCCCCGCAAGTGGCCCTTTTCAGGGCTGGTAAGGTAAAAGAGCTTTGAACTTTTTAAATTTAGAATAGGGTAGGGCATTTTTTTTATTTTGGGGGTCTTTGTTATTTTATTAGGGGGCTTAGAGTAGGTGTAATTAGTTTAAAATTGTTGTAATATTTTTCTAATGTGTGTAAATATTTTTTTATTTTTTGTAACTTAGTTCTTTTTTATTTTTTGTACTTTAGTTAGTTTATTTATTAATTGTAGTTATTTGTAGGTATTGTATTTAATTAATTTATTGATAGTGTAGTGTTAGGTTTAATTGTAGATAATTGTAGGTATTTTATTTAATTAATTTATTGATAGTGTAGTGTTAGGTTTAATTGTAACTTAGGTTAGGATTTATTTTACAGGTAATTTTGTAATTATTTTAACTAGGTAACTATTAAATAGTTATTAACTATTTAATAGCTATTGTACCTGGTTAAAATAAATACAAAGTTGCCTGTAAAATAAATATTAATCCTAAAATAGCTACAATATAATTATAATTTATATTGTAGCTATGTTAGGGTTTATTTTACAGGTAAGTATTTATTTTTAAATAGGATTAATTTATTTAATAAGAGTTAATTTATTTCGTTAGATAAAAATTATATTTAACTTAGGGGGGTGTTAGGGTTAGGGTTAGACTTAGCTTTAGGGGTTAAAAAATTTATTAGAATAGCGGTGAGCTCCGGTCGGCAGATTAGGGGTTAATGTTTGAAGTTAGGTGTCGGCGATGTTAGGGAGGGCAGATTAGGGGTTAATACTATTTATTATAGGGTTATTGAGGCGGGAGTGAGGCGGATTAGGGGTTAATAACTTTATTATAGTAGCGGTGCGGTTCGCTCGGCAGATTAGGGGTTAATAAGTGTAGGTAGGTGGCGGCGACGTTGGGGGGGCAGATTAGGGGTTAATAAATATAATATAGGTGTCGGCGTTATTAGGGGCAGCAGATTAGGGGTACATAGGGATAACGTAGCTGGCGGCGGTGTACGGAGCGGCAGATTAGGGGTTAAAAAATTTAATAGAGTGGCGGCGATGTGGGGGGACCTCGGTTTAGGGGTACATAGGTAGTTTATGGGTGTTAGTGTACTTTAGAGCACAGTAGGTAAGAGCTTTATAAACCGGCGTTAGCACAGAAAGCTCTTAACTACTGACTTTTTTCTGCGGCTGGAGTTTTGTCGTTAGATTTCTAACGCTCACTTCAACCACGACTCTAAATACCAGTGTTAGAAAGATCCCATTGAAAAGATAGGATACGCAAATGGCGTAGGGGGATCTGCGGTATGGAAACATTGCGGCTGTAAAGTGAGCATTAGACCCTATCCTGACTGACTCTAAATACCAGAGGGCGGTAAAAACCAGCGTTAGGAGCCTCTAACGCTGGTTTTGACGGCTACCGCCCAACTCTAAATCTAGCTGATAGTAAATTATGCCACAAGACCATATACCTATGTACTAAAATCAAGATTATATGAAGGTATAATGGAATGTATAGGCAGAGAAAGCGATGAGTATATCCACATTTGGTATAAGTATGAATATATATGTATATAGTCAAGTTACTACGCTTGGACTGCTTATACATCACACCATATACCAATTACTATACAGTGAACAGAAGACCTATGAGTAATATATGAGAAAAAATTACAGATAGATATTACATGTCCTCTGATCAAAGTAAGTCCTAAAAATTGCAGAATACAGTGTATGTGATTATAAACAAGCACTGTGTAGAGTGTTAAGAAATTTGTAAATACAGTGTATGTAAGAAAGAAGAACATGTAAGAGTATATTATAGTATGCATTAGTGTTATAGTAATGCCAAAAATATCATATAATTTGATTGTAAATAAAGCAGTATGCAATAGTATGTAACAACGTTACAGACAAAACCAAATGTCTTATATGATTACTCCCAAAAATTGATCATGTCGAATTTGGAATTTAAACCTTGGGGAAGTCTAGTTTTTTATTTTTTTTTATTTTAATATTTTTATTGAAGGTAAAGAAGTCTACAAACATAAAATTGCATGGTACAATACACATCACAAACATATGTCATATCTGAAAGTGTACACTGCACCTAAAGCAAAATAGGAAAATGATTACCGATGAAGTAACCTTCCCCTTCATTTTTTACCCCACTTCATGTCACATCAGATCACTCTTGGATCTCTATATATGTAGATAACTCCGTATGGGGATTTAAAAATCAACAAAAACACAAAACACACAGAAAAATGGCATCTCTGTAGATAATAATGTCAAGTAAGTTTTACGTTCCAAGAATAGAAGATGCAAGGATCCTAACCGGGTACCCACCCCTCAAATTTCAACATGAACACAAAGAAATAAAAAAATGAACCAATTAAGCATGAACCGTAACGTTTAAAGAAGGGACGAGCCAGTCTCTATTAGGTGATAGAACTTCAGCAGCATAAGTTGGGAAATCTTAGACAGTAAATCGATGCTGCTTGACATTTTCAGACTTGCTTTTATAACTACACCTAGAGGGTGATATGCACCAAGTTAAAGCTAAAAGAGCAGACTAAGTGGCAATTCACTATCACTAATATGTTCTTTAATTTATTCCATGGATGGAAGTTGTAAATAAGTATATGCTTAGGGATTTTCAGTTATTAAAGAAAGGAGGTTTATTGTTCTAGTGCTCTGGGGAAAATAAAGCTTTCGTATATGTGAAAATAACGATATTTCATGCTTAGTAACCTTTATCTTGTCTTTGTTATGTAATATGGCTGCCACGAGGGTCCCCCCCTAAACCCCCCAGAGGCCATGCGGTTACATTGAAGGGCGCTATAAAAGTAGCAATGGCCACCAAGCGAGATTAAGCAGAAATTAACCACTTCAAGTCTGTATGTAGAATTATATACGTAATGGAATATGGATATGATTGTGATTAACGTATTTTTCACCAGACTGAACTTATTTTGACAAGGGCAATTCCACTAATGTTACAGCGACATAGTTAACCCCCTCCCCGGTTTCGGCCGCAAACCGCGGGAAGTAGGCCATGTTAGTGATAGATATGTAACGGAACCCCTGTGTAATATCAAAAGCATGGTCATCTTGTATTGAGGACTTATTTCTTACCTCCAGTGTTATAACATTGAGGCATATAGAAAAAAGAAAAAAAAAAAAAGGTTGAAAACAAACAATTTATAGTTATCCAAGCAGTCCAAAGTGTCTTTATGACTCTCCCTTAATATCTGATAAGCTCTATGAGCTAGGGAAAGATCCACGCCACACTTTTGAGTCCAGGCTTATCATGCACAAATGTGAATATTGTCCCAGTGTCCCATATATGATCACCATCACCCTGAGGATGGTGTTTGAGTAGAGGTTTTAAACATCTTGGGCCATGTTCCCCCACCAACTTTTCAGATCTGTTTCCAGCTGCGTGAACCGGCCGGTAGTTCCGTTCGGTTTTTCTAAGCTTATGAACACCCGTAGGGCTGAGACTCTTTTTATTGATTAGGGCCAAATGCATGTCCTCCTCAGGCCCCTGTCCAGGAGCAGAAGTAAATATGTAACCCTCTAAAGTCACCATACCTTGTTCTATGTCGGATGAGGTTGACTCTGCCAGAACGGTGTTTGAGCTCGGGTCCAGTTCCAACCGCTGCTTGGGCTTTTTAACAGCTGCTTCCACACTGCTGAGGCTGCTCGTTTTCTTAGCTCTCCCTGTGGATCTAGGCGGTTGCAGGGTAAATGTCGGGGACGAGCATGGCGGCACCACAACGGGATCAGCAACCTCCGGCAGGTCCGGCATTATATCTTCTTTGTTAACTGCAGCCAGCTGATGTAGTCTCTGCCGCTTTTGGTAGGTTTGTATCAGAAAGTCCCATGGTGCTCTAGCGATCAAGTCTTGAAAACAGCGTTCCAATTTTTCCAATCTGCTGTTGCAACAAGCGTGCAGCCCTAATTCTTCTCCAGCATCCATTTTGCAGAATTTCAGGGAGACTGAGTAGTATCCTTAGTAGTATCCTTAGTGGTTCGAGCTTTGTAAAGTTGCTGTGAATCAGCTGATGAATGTATTTATCGGGCTGTAGTAGTGGGCACCCAGCTAGGACAAATACCCTCGAGTGTTCGAGGGGGGTGGCGTTACCTATATGTGAGCCGCCGCTCTAGGCCTTCTGCGTCCGATGTCTGGCTCAAACTTCACGAAAACAGCTCAAAATTCTCAAATTTTCAGGTACTGATAGATAGTTTGCCTTTATAGACAAATTAGGTATACTTTTGTGCTGTAAAATCTCTCCTGACACCGGCGGGTTACAAGTGATCAGTGAGAGCTCAGAGAAGATGCGACCATGTAAGATCGCGGTTCGGACACGCCCCCGGGAAGTCTAGTTTTTAATTGAAAAATCCAATAAGTTTCACGTTTTGCTAAGACTTTGTCTATATCACCCCCCCTAGTTGGGACCTTGGCTTTTTCAATAGCTGTCCATCTGAAGGAATCAAGGCAGCAGTTGTGTTTGGTTGCAAAATGTTGCACTAGGGGAGTAGTAGCCGTACCCCTTGTTAGGGAAGAGATATGTTCTCTTATTCTAGAGTTGACATCCCTAGACGTAAGACCCACATATTGAATATCACAGAGGGTGCAAGTGACAAGGTATATGACGTTGGTACTGGTGCAATTTAGACAAGATTTGATAGGATAAATAGTCCCTGTTACAGTAGATCTAAATTCAGTCGTAATTTGTGCATAGTCACAAGGCCTACATTTCTTATGTCCACATCTATACATGCCCTGATGTCTCAGCCAAGAGCTAGTATGTTGTGTGGTCTGTCTGAGTTGGGTAGGGGAAAGAATTGAGGCCAAAGTAGCAAATTTTTTATATGAGCATCTAATACCATTTCTCACTACATCAGTAAGCTTGTCATCTGCAACTAGAAGGGGAAAAAGTTTTTTAATGATATTGCAAATCTCAGAGTATTGAGCACTGTACTCAGTTACAAAATAGATACCCTGAAAGGCACTGTTTGTATTCTTGCATTTATCAAGTAACATTGACTGTCTGGGAATGAGATCAACCTGTTGTCTTGCCTGTTTGATATGTCTCTTGGAGTACTGTCTGGATCTAAGTCTACTCTCTAATTGACTTGCCTCATGTTTAAAGTCCTCCTCTCTGCTGCAGTTTCTTTTTATCCTCATAAATTGGCCTTTCGCCACAGCATAGGAAGTGTTGGTAGGATGACAAGAGGTAGCATGTAAGAGTGTGTTGCCTGATATTGGCTTACGGAAAACCTTTGTGGAGATTGTACCATCACAATTACCAATAAGAGTTAAGTCAAGGTAATCAATTTTGACTGGATCAGAGATAAAGGTGAAGCTTAGGTTTAACTCATTCTGATTTAGCCAAGAGACAAAGTTGGCCACATCCTCAGGGGGGCCAGACCAGATACATAACAGGTCATCTATATATCTTTTATAAAAATATATAGATGACCTATAAGGATTATTATCTCCATAAATGCAGTTGATCTCCCAATTACCAAGGTACATATTCGCGTATGAGGGGGCAAATTTTGCCCCCATAGCCGTACCGCGTTTCTGAAGATAATAGTTAGCCTCAAAACAAAAGAAATTATGTGTGAGTAGGAATTCTAACACACGAATGATAAAGGTTTGGAAGTCCTCAGTATATTCTGTGTAATTCAGTAAAAAGAATTTTATAGCCATAATGCCTTCTGAATGGGGTATGGAGGAGTACAAGGAAACTGCGTCTATAGTGATCCACATAAATTTAGCATTCCACTTGTGATCAGCCAATAGATTGATAATATGTTTTGTGTCCTTAGTGTAGGAGGGTAAGGTATTGACTAAAGGCTGTAAAATTGTATCCAGCCAGGACGAGAGTCTTTCTAATAAGGAATCAACCCCACTAACTATGGGGCGTCCCTTGACATTAATTAAGTATTTGTGAACTTTTGGAAAAAGGTGGAACATGGGTGTCTTTGGATGTTGTACATTCAAAAATGAAGCAGTCTGTTCATTGAGAAACCCATGTTCAACACCGTCGTCCAAAATTTCAAGAAGTTCTCTCTTAAATCTAACTGTAGGATTAGTGGTCAATGTTGTGTATTCTTGCGGATTATTCAATTGGCGATGAGCTTCCACCACATAGTCTGATCTGTTCAGGACAACAATGCTGCCACCTTTATCAGCCGGACGTATGACAATATTTGCATCATTTTGCAATGTTTTCATTGCATGTCTCAGTATTTTGGGCAAATTTTGTGTATAACCAGTAGGATTATCATTAAGAGTATGCAAATCTCGTTCAACTCGAGAGTGAAAAGTCTCTATAATTTGGCCCCTGCTTTGAATGGGATAGAATTTTGATTTGTCCTTAAAGGTGGCAGCATTGTTGATAGTTCCCTGGCTATGAGAAGACTCAGAATATAGATGTTGTAAGTTCAGAACATCATATGCCTCAGTGAAAGACTCTGTAGTGTGTGAGTTAGTGACTGCATTGTCAATATGTGGTATGTATTCCAGAGTATTGGTGGAAAAATATTTTTTAGAGTGATATTTCTGATAAGACGATTAACGTCTATCATTGTCTGGAATATATCAAATTTGACTGTAGGGGCAAAAAATAGACCTAAGCTTAGTAATTCAAGCTGATCTTTATTGAGCTGAAGGGAGGATAAGTTTATAACTGAATCTACTTGTATTTCGTTTGAGTACGATTTCCCCTCAGTTGATACCTGTCTTGGTTTTCTGGGTTGGCTTGTGATATAACTCCTATTCCCTGTGGTGTCTGTCCTAGGGGAAAAACCTGATCCAAGGTAGATTGATCACACATACTGATGTTAGTGTCTATATGTGTATAAGGAGTATGTAAATTAGTATTAGTCGGAATATATTTGGAGCTATGTGCACCTGTTTGTCTCCTGTCTGTAGAGATAGCGCCCAGTGAAATACCTTTAGCAAGGTTGGTTAGTCATAGTATTAATACGTGTGAGTATGCCCACCTCTTCCTCACTAGCTGAAAGGTTTTCATCTGAAGATTTGTCAGATCTGTCTGTATCACTGTCTGTGAAAGTTACAGATTTAGTGTGTCTATTGCGATTTCTGCGTTTGCCTTTCTCTTTGTTTGATTTGGATGTATTGCGTCTGTATTCCCTTCGTTGTTTTTTGTTCCATAGATAAACTGAATCTTTAGAGTAATCTGTCTTATCTCTGATGAATTTGACATGTTTATTTTCCATTATCACTTGTTTGCCCTTTACTAAAGATGTCTGTAAAATAGCGTCAAATTTGGAAAAGTCAGGGTCAATGCTTCGTTTGTTAAGTTCTAAATGTAATGTGTCAATCTCTATTTTAATATCATTTAGATGTTTAGTTCTGATTTTAATTAATAAGTGCATAAATTGTAGTGAGCATTCAGATAATACATCATTCCATGCATTTACAAAATCTTTATCATTAGTGTCCACTTCAAAAGTGGGAAATTTTAGGATTCGCAGACCCCTTGGGATCATCTTGGCTTTTATTTAGGGTTGGAATATCCAAATGTCCCATTGAGCTTTAATTTCCTTGAATAGGAGATTTTCCAAAGATTCAAACAATGTAGATAATGATAGAGTCCCTTGATAATCAGAAAAGATCTTAGCACATTCTGTATCTGTGTGAACTCTTGCTGTGGCTGACATAAGGGAGTAATATTGTGGCTGAGTTGAGCCTTCCATGTTCTATGTTATATGGAACAAAGGTAAAGTTCAAACTTGATAGAAAACTCCTCAAAACAAACACATAACACTGTGTAGAAATAATGAGCTGCCAGATTGTAGCACACACGTAATAAAAGTGAGAACCGGGGTATCACCAGTTAATACCCAAGAAGTAGCATGAGCAAGGAGAAATGGTAAACCTTAAAGTTCGTGTGTGAGTAATAAAGCCAAACCTGGCACCGGGACTTGGTCAACAATACACACCCCCAAACAGCAATACAATGAGCCAAAAAGAGGTGTACCTTGAGCACTGAAGGAAGAAAGTCCTGTAAGTGAACGGAACGATAGCCGATGGCAGCGTGTTTGCCGACTTCTCTTGCTTCCGCCTCTCTGCAAAACCCGGTCTGCAGCTCTGTAAACGTCACCGCGTGACGTGGGGGGTGTGTGGTGGATCAACGTCTTCACCCGGTCCGGCAGCAAATGAGGAGGTAGTGACCAGGACTCATACGCTGGTGTATGAACATCAGAAGAAAAATAGAATGAGTCCCAGGTAGATGAATAAAATCAGTTCTTTATTAGATTCCTTAAAACACACGGTTTAAACATCAGCCAAGGAGAGAGTGGAGAAATGAGCGTAGCACCAGTGGCTTACATGTTTCGGCTAAATGCCGTAATCATAGCCTTAGGTGCTATGTCTCTATGTATCATTAAAAAGAGTGGAAAACAATATAATTGGCTAAAACACTAAAGGTAATTATTAAAATAAAACGCCCATTTAAACACACCTAAGTAAAACAGAAAAATTAACCCTATGTGAGCCGAAGGTTCAACAGTTAGAAACACTACAGAAATGTATGATGATTAAAGATGTAGTTAGAATTCAAGTTAAAAACACTCGGTATAAGCCATATAATGTTAAACTATATGTATTATTATTATTATTATTATTATTATTTTTGTTGTTATTCGTTAGCTACCAAGTATTTTTTCATTAGGGATGGGCTAATGTCGGAATTTTAGAAATGTGGGGGCAGATTACAAGTGGAGCTATAAATATCGATTGTGCGCAAGCATTACAAGTTAAGCGCAATTCAAATGTGACCTTGCATTCTCATTGCTAAGAAGCATTGCGCTCATGAGAGCGTGCTTCCACAGGCACAGAACCTAAGCGCAGTGATAGGGGTAAGTAGCGCAGCGATGGCAGTATTTTTTAATATATACTGTATGTATATGATTAAATACATATATATTTATGTCTTAATATGTGTGTATATTCATATTAACACATAAATATATATTTATATAAGCATATACAGGCCTACCTTGGAAATATTGCGGGTTAGGTTCAAGACCTCTGCAATAAAGTGAATATAGCAATAAAGTGAGTCACACTCCTTTTTTTGTTTCCCAGTGCATATAAAACGTATATTTACACTATACTATGGTCTATTAAGTGTGCAATAGCATTATGTCTAAAAAAACAATGTACATACCTTAATTAAAAATTACTTTATTGCTAAAAATGCTAACCATCACCTAAGCCTTCAGTGATTTATAATCTTTTTTCTGGTGTTGTGCATATATAGATGTGTATATATGTGTATTAATGTGCATGTATGTGTTTATATATGTATGCATGTTGGAAAAATGGCGCCAATTGACTTGCTCGACACAGGGTTGCTGCAAAAGTTCAATTTGTAAAAGGAGAAATATCTGCAAAACGCAATAAAGCGAAAAGCAAAAAAACAAAGTATGCCTGTACATATATACCGCAACGTGAAGGAACTTTTCAGTGCCCTTTTTATTCTAATACCCCACACCGACAACTTTAAAGCCCCAAAACTGCCTAGTGCAGTTGTTTTTTATTTAAAAAAAAAAATATATATATATATATATATTTTAAATTAAAAACTATGATGCCCTCTATTTTGAGGACATTTGGGGCACTTTTAGAAAATTAACCAGAGATCTGATTTCTGGTTAATTTTCTGAGCCCTAATTGCTACTGCAAGCTTGTAATAGCTGGTTATTTATCACGTGCCCGCAAACAGGGAAATTTGTTCATTTGCGGGCACGTGATAATTTAGCACTCTACTTGTAATCTATCCCTTAATATTTTACAGACTGAAAATGTAAACATTTTGGTTAACAAATGTTTTATCTACTATTTTGAGCATATCATTTAAAATTAACATTAAAAAATACTTTTGAATTAAATACTCAACATGCTATTTAAAGGGACACTAAACCTACATTTTGGCCTCTATTTAACAAAGTCTGGCGGACCTGATCCGACAGTGCGGATCAGGTCCGCCAGACCTCGCTGAATACGGAGAGCAATACGCTCTCCGTATTCAGCATTGCACCAGCAGCTCACAAGAGCTGCTGGTGCAACGCCGCCCCCTGCATACTCGCGTCCAATGGGCCGCCAGCAGGGAGGTGTCAATACGATCGGGTTGAATTCCGGCGATGTCTGTCCGCTTGCTCAGAGCAGGCGGACAGGGTTATGGAGCAGCGGTCTTTATGACCTCTGCTTCATAACTGCTATTTCTGGCGAGCCTGCATGCTCGCCAGAAACACGGGGCATCAAGCTCCATTCGGAGCTTGATAGATAGGCCCCTTTTTCTTTCGTGATTCAGATAGTGCATGCCATTTTAAGCAACTTTCTAATTTACACCTATTATCAATTTTTCTTCGTTCTCTTGCTTTCTTTATTTGAAAAAGAAGGCATCTAAGCTATTTTTTTGGTTTAGAACCATGGAAAGCATTTGTTTATTGGTGGGTGAATTTATCCACCAATCAGCAAGAACAACCCAGTTTGTTCACAAAAAATGGGCCGGCATCTAAACTTACATTCTTGCATATCAAATAAAGATACCAAGAGAATGAAGACAATTTGATAATAGGAGTCAATTAGAAAGTTGCTAAAAATTGCATGCTCTATCTGAATCACAAAAGAAAAAAATTGGGTTCAGTGTCCCTTTAATGTCATATCCATATGGAATTCTATTTGTTTCTAATAATACATTTATAATGGCCAGTTTTTTGTATTTTGAGAATCAATCTTGAAATATTACTTTCATTTGAAAACCATCAAAATTCAAATGCAGAAGTAAACAATTCAAACAAGTGAACACATGTTGTATTAGAATCTTACACTACTATTGTAAATGTATTAGTAAAAAATTAAGAATTGTATCAAATTTGCTGAGAGAATTAGGCAGAACATCTTACCAGCTGTTATTCTTTAAAAAGAGGGAGCACAACACTTTTTTATTTGGAGCAGATAACATATTCTTTCCTTGCTTGGTTTAATAATAAATATTGTTTTGCTTGTAAAATCAAACAATGGATCATGTCACATTGCCGGTTGATTAACAATCGTGTGGCTCACCATTCAATAGCTCTGTACGTTCTGGTATATTTTTCAGTTTGATTCAAATATTACCATTTAGAAACATTTCCTATTATTTTTCTCATGTTTATTTTTCTTAACAGTTTTTCTTTTCCATTTTTTCCACATATATTTATTTGCACTCTATTTTTTTCCCCTTTCATATTGCAGGTTTTCTTCCGATGTAATCAAATCATACGTTTTATTAAAGTACAGATGACTTTTTAATGGAATCAATTTATTATGCGCCTGCTTTTCCCTCTTGCCATTTACAGTGAATCCTCAAGACCATGTTTCCTGCCCTGGGGGCTTCTTTCTCTCACAGTCTCTCTCTCTGTCGCTCACAAGCTCGAGCGCTGTGTCCTGCTTTTCAATATTATCTCTGCCACTGACCCTAATAGCATAGCCATAGGAAGGGGGGTTTCACAGCAGGGAAAGACAATAGGGAGAATAGCAATTTTGTTTTTAGTGAGAATTTAACTCTAACACTGCTATGGGATTTTTCTCTTAGAACTTGTTAAATGCTGTAGCATAGTTATGTTTTATTATGCTTCAGTAGCGTTCTATAATGCTTACATGTTTTACATTAAGCCTCTCTCCATTAAAGGGACATTATGGTCAACTTTTTTCATTTATTTCATCTAAAAGAATATTTCAAAGTGTATTTAGTATTTGTATTTATTTATTTTTATATAGAAGCTCATTTCCTGTACTTAATAAATCAATATTTTATTGTCATTCTTGAGGAGGTACGACCCTCTGCACTAATAAACTAAAGGCAGTTGTCCTTATCAGGTAGTGAGGATTAGAAGGAAGTACAAACCCAACACTGCAGTTTAAGGTTTTTATGTAACTTTTTTCCAGGCAAAAAAATTATTTTTTTACTACAGATTCCTTTCAATCCCTTAACAACCAGCACCATACCATGTACAGTGCTGATCATTTAGATGTCCTGGGCTCTCTCTATTGTTGACAATGGTTAGATTGTGCCATTACGGCATGCCCTAGCAGGGCAGAAGATCACCGATCCAGAGAGAGACACTGATTGGTGGTGCAGTACGTTGGTGGTGTGGGAGAGTCAGGTTGGATGCGGATGGGCGGCCAATCGCTGGAGGGGGGGTGGGACCGCTGCACTGCAGAGAAGGATTTCCACAGCGAGAGGGAAGGAAGGAGAGAGGGAGGAAGGAAGGGATCCACTACCTTCAGAAAATGTGTTGAGAGAGAAAGGGGGGCTCCACAGAATGAATGTTTTGAGGAGGAAGTGGGGAGGGTAAAACAAGGGCCAATACACTATATAAAAATATTTTTGTTTATTTTAAGAAAATAAAAAAGGTACAAGGTTATATTAACTGGGTCCTGGGAAACAGCTGCCAGTACCTAAGATGGGGATACTAGATGGACGGAAAGGATTAGAGAGCTGCTTGAGGGGATCAGGGAGGTGAGAGGGTAAGGGTGGAATCCTACACTACTGTTAGGGTTTTTTCCTGCTTTCTTTGCCATGTGCTGCTGGCAGCCATTTTACTCACCTCTCTTGTTGACTCTGGTGCATACTGTGTGATGCTGCTCATTTCCTGCACTTCCTTTTATGGCCAGACTGGTGTACATCAACCGTGTGAGACAAGATGCAGTCTCAGAATTGTGATGTCATCACTTATTATTTAAAGGGCCTTTTTTTCTGTATGCTTTGCCGTTGCGTTGTCTCAGACCTGTTTGTGAGAGCTCCTGTGTATTACCTGGCTGTCTGACATCCCTCCTGGTTCCTGATCCCTGGCTTGTTCCTGACTCTGCTGTTCTCCTTATTCCTGATTCCGGCTCATCTGACTACTCGCTTTGGCTCCTGACTCAGCTCGTCTGACTATTCGCTTTGGCTCCTGACTCGGCTCATCTGACTATCAGCTCTGGTTTTGATTCCTGGCTTGTTATTTGACTTGTGGACTTTTTATTATTTTTTCTATTAATAAAGGTGTGATTATTTTTGCACTTCTCGTCTCAGTCTGATTCCTGGCACCCTGACATTACACAAAGGCCATGAATCCTGATGGTGCTAATAATCCACCTTTACCTGCCATAATTTGCAGGATGAATGAACAGGATCACCGCTTGGATCAATTTGCACTAGCCCTGCAAACCATGCTGACTCGCACTGTATATTTGGACCAAAGTGTCCCGCAAGTTATGGCTGTTCCTGTTTCCGCTGCTGCACCTAGTTCTTCCAGGAGCATGTCTGGTTCTGCATCTCTACCTCAGCGATATGGAGGTGATCCTAATCAGTGCTGAGTGTTTTTGAACCAGGTGGGCATTTACTTTGAGATGTTACCTCAGGTGTTTCCCTCTGACAGAGCTAAGGTGTTTTTTTTTATCTTGTTACTCTCTGACACAGCTCTTGCCTGGGCTAATCCCTTGTGGAAGACTAATAAACCTGTGATTTCAAATAACCCTGAATTTGTGGCCTCCTTTCGAAGGGTATTTGATGTTCCGGCTCGCTCCTCCTCTGCTGCTAAACGACTCATGTCCATTTAGCATGGTTCAAGATCTGTTGCTCAGTATGCCATTGAGTTCTGTATGCTTGCCGCAGAGGTAGGTTGGAACAATGAAGCCCTTGTTGCCGCCTTCTTTCATGGCCTCTCTGATGCGATTAAAGACAAAGTTGCTGCCAGAGATTTACCAGAAGATCTCGAGGCATTGGTGTCTTTTTTTATCCTAATTGACATCAGACTAAGTGAGAGGCCCTCTTTCAAGGAGCGCTTGTGGAAGCCTCCTGTTCCATTGTCTCCTATGTGTTCATTCCCACCCATGCCTCCCTCTCCTCCCATGCCTCCTGGTTCCAAATCACCAGGTACTGCTGAGCTCACACCTAAGGTCCTGTCAGGGGCAGACTTTGGGTGGTTTATCCTCGTCCCAGGAACTGCTAAAGGAGAAACCTTTGGTCACGGTTGTCCTTTCCTGGGTTGAATTCTCCATAGTCACCCAGGCTCTTGTTGACTCCGATACTGCGGGTATTTCATTGACAGTGCTTTTGTATCAAAGCACTCCGTTCCTGTTTTGCCTCGATCCGTTCCCCTTGCTATTGAGGCCATTGATGGCAGGCCCCTTCAGCCCGCACTCATTACTCATGAAACTGCTCCGTTATCCATGGCTGTTGGGGCTCTCCATTTTGAAACCCTCCAGTTCCAGGTGATAAACTCTCAGCATTTTCCGGTTGTTCTGGGTTATCCCTGGCTCCAAAAGCACAATCCCAGTCTCGACTGGCGCAGGTCCGAAATTTTGTTATGGTCTCCGCAATGTATTTCCTATTCTCTTCAGAAACCAGTTAAAGTCTTGTGCACTTCTTCGGTATCTCAATTGCCAGAGGAGTACTGAGAGTTCCTAGACGTTTTTGACAAGGTGAGTGCCGGTACGTTGCCTCCTCACCGGTCTTATGATTGGGCCATAGACCTGCAACCCGGAGCCATTCCTCCTCGGGGCCTGGTTTACTCTCTGTCTGTTGCAGAGAATTGTGCTATGGAGGAGTATGTCGCTGATGCTCTGTCACAGGAGATCATCCGCAAATCCTGATCTCCTACAGGGGCTGGCTTCTTCTTTGTGAAGAAAAAGGGTGGTGAGTTAAGACCATGCATCGATTATAGGGGTCTTAATCGTCTTACCATTAAGAATGCTTACCCTATTCTGCTAATTACGGAACTCTTTGACCACCTCAAGGGAGCTACAGTCTTTACTAAACTTGATTTGAGAGGAGCGTACAATCTCGTTAGGATC
Organism: Bombina bombina; assembly: GCF_027579735.1. Taxonomy (NCBI): domain Eukaryota; kingdom Metazoa; phylum Chordata; class Amphibia; order Anura; family Bombinatoridae; genus Bombina; species Bombina bombina. The sequence goes on from NC_069504.1 coordinate 974,059,142, forward strand.
AAGGAGGGCCACGAATGGAACACCACATTTAACACCAGGAGCGGGCATTATGAGTATCTTTTAATGCCCTTTGGCCTATGTAATGCTCCTGCTGTTTTCCAGGAATTTATTAATGATGTCCTACGAGATATGTTGCAACAGTGTGTTGTGGTGTACTTAGACGACATCCTCATACACTCACCCATACTTTAGGCTCATCGTTCTGATGCTACACGGGTTCATCAGAGACTACGTGAGAACGGCCTGTTTTGTAAACTCGAGAAATATGAGTTCCATCAGACTCAAGTAACCTTCCTTGGTTATGTTATCTCCATTGCAGGATTCTCCATGGACCCTGACAAGTTATTTGCAGTTCTACAGTGGCCTCACCCAGTTGGTCTTCGGTCTATTCAATGTTTTTTGTGGTTCGCCAATTACTATAGAAAGTTTATTAAAAACTTTTCTCCCTTGGTCAAACCTATCACAGACATGACTGGTAAAGAAAATAATCCACTCCATTGGTCATCTACTGCCATTAAGGCCTTTGATAGTCTTAAGACTGCCTTTGCTGCTGCTCCAGTTCTGGCTCATCCTAACCCTGTCCTGCCTTTTGTTCTTGAGGTTGATGCATCTGAGACTGGAGTAGGTGCCCTCTTGTCTCAACGTTCTATGCCTGACGGTTCCTTGCATCCATGTGGTTTCTTCTCTAAGAAATTGTCTTCAGCGCAGTGCAATTATGAAATTGGCGACAGGGAATTACTGGCCATAATTTTGGCACTCAAGGAATGGAGGCATCTTCTCAAAGGGTACTAGCGTGCCAGTGCTCATTCTTACTGACCACAATAATTTAACTTATCTATCTGAAGCAAAACGTTTGTCGCCCAGACAGGCCAGATGGGCGCTATTTTTGTCTCAGTTTAATTATGTGGTATCCTACCTGCCTGGTAGTAAGAATGTTAGGGCTGATGCTAATTTGACTCCTCCCTTGGGGGAGGAGATTCTGGCTGCACAAACCAATGCACCTCCTGAGAAACCTAGTGATAAGTGTTTTGTTACTGAGAATCTTCAAACTAAACTTTTGCACACTTACCACTATCCTAAAGCCGCAGGTCACCCAGGTAAGAACCAAATGATTTGGTCTGTCACTCAACAATTCTGGTGGCCAGTTCTTCGTTCTGATGTTGCTGCGTATGTTGCCTCCTGCTCAGCTTGTGCACAGAATAAGACTCCTCAACGTCTTCTTGTGGGTCTTCTTCAACCTATTGCTAATGGTGAGTGTCCTTGGACACATCTTTCCATGGACTTCATTGTCGAGCTCCCTGTTTCCAATGGCAATACTGTTATCCTTATGGTGGTTGACCATTTTTCTAAAATGTCACATTGCATTCCCTTGAAGAAGTTGCCTACCGCTCTGGAGCTTGCTTCAAAAGTTCCAGGCTGATCGTAGGTGTCTGCCTGTGCCTTCCTACCAGGTTGGTGAGAGAGTTTGGCTGTCCTCTCGCAACTTGAACCTTTGTGTGCCTTCCAATAAACTGGCTCCCCGTTATATTGGTCCTCCGATGGGTCAATCCTGTGACCTACGCTCTTGACCTTCCTCCTGCAATGTGCATCTCCAATGTTTTTCATGTCTTCCTCTTGAAACCATTGGTTTGTAATCGGTTTACCACTGTGTTGCCTCGTCCCCGTCTTATCTTTGTTGACAACCATGAGAAGTATGAGGTCAGTAGCATTATTGACTCTCGTATGTCCAGGGGCCGCATACAGTATTTGGTTCACTGGAGGGGCTACGGTCCAGAGAAGCGTTAATGGGTTCCCTCCTCTGATGTTCATGCTCCCGCCCTCCTCCATGCCTTCCATGCCCATTTCCCCAATAAGCCTTTTGTCCTCCTGCGGGGGAGGTGTCATTGAGGGGAGGGTACTGTCAGGGTTTTTTCCTGCTTTGTTTGCCATGTGCTGCTGGCAGCCATTTTACTCACCTCTTTTGCTGACTCTGGTGCATACTGTGTGATGCTGCTCATTTCCTGCACTTCCTTTTATGGCCAGACTGGTGTACATCATCCGTGTGAGACAGTATGCAGTCTCAGAATTGTGATGTCATCACTTATTATTTAAAGGGCCTTTGTTCTGTATGCTTTGCCCTTGCATTGTCTCAGACCTATTTGTGAGAGCTCCTGTGTATTCCTGGCTGTCTGACATCCCTCCTGGTTCCTGATCCCTGGCTTGTTCCTGACTCTGCTGTTTTCCTTATTCCTGATTCCGGCTCGTCTGACTACTCGCTTTGGCTCCTGACTCAGCTCGTCTGACTACCAGCTCTGGTTTTGATTCCTGGCTTGTTATTTGACTTGTGGACTTTTTATTATTTTTTGCTATTAATAAAGGTGTGATTATTTTTGCACTTCTCATCTCAGTCTGATTCCTGGCACCCTGACAACTACAGAAAAAAATAAATCCTAAAACGTATTATTGGAAGACAGTCTGACAGTACCTGTGATGATGTTGACCAGTGAGGGGAGAGGTAGGGAAGAGAACTGTTTAGGAGGGATCAGGTAGGGATCAGGGGGTGGGAGGTATCAGGTGGTATGGTAAACTCTGCATTATAGTTAAACTTGACCTTACAAGCTACCTGATTAAACACATCACTGGTGCACAGCTGCAATTAGTGGCCTTATAATTACAAAAAGGTAATGGCAAATCCATGAATATCTGCTATTTTTAAACAAAGGGGATCCCAGAGAAGCTTTTACAACCATTTGTGCTATGACTGTATACTTGATATGTAAATAATTTCAGTGAGAACCCCAAAATATATGAAAAAAGTTATTTTATTTTTTTTAATTTGATTGCATTTAGCAGTGAAACGGTGACATGAAATATACCAAAATGTGCCTAGATCAATACCATGGGTAGTCTACTAAAAAAATATGTATAGTTTTGATAGGTAAATAAAAAAATAAATAAAACAAGGCTGTTTTTCTTTTTAAATGGAGTGATAGCAAAAATGCTAAAAATGTTCTGCCTTTTGGGTAAGATTTTGTCTGAAATTCCTTGTTCTTAAGGTCCACAGCTGCATTCATTACTTTTGGAAAATAAGAACCTGGCCACCAGGAGGAGGCAAAGACACCCCAGCCAAAGGCTTAAATACTCATCCCACTCCCCTCATCCTCCAGTCTTTCTTTGCCTTTAGTCCCAGGAGGTTGTCAGAGAAGTGTCAGAAGTTTGTTTTGTCTTGTTTTGTTTCCTTTTGTTTTTGATTACATGTTTCCTTTGGGAAATTTCTCTGGGATTGATTCTCGCTATTTACTTCTGCGGAAATTTGTTAAGGGACATGTTAGTCCTATGTTTTGTCTGTTATTCTCTTCCCCTCTGAGGGAGGATTTAGGCAGCTTGACAGTTATGGCCCTGTCTGCAGGTTGGTCCTGCTTGGGTTCAGATCTTCTGTCTCGTGGCTTGTTCAGACACATGGCGCCTGTTCTGCCTGGCTGGTCTGGTTGAGGCGCTGAGTGCTCACTTTATTATTTGTGTTTCTTGTTTCTGTTTTACAAGTTTCAGCTAAGCATTCTAACAAGGACTTGTGGGTCCGTGAGGCTGGAAGGATTATTTCAGTCCTTATTGAGCCTTAAGGCTGGTTAACTGGATCAGTGGCATTCCACTGTGTCACTCCTTTTGCTCCTGATTCTCTCGGGACCTAGAGTATTCTTCCTCACGTGGGAGTATTGGGGGTTTAGCGCCTCTTTACCACTGGCTTAAGATGGTTCGGCCTTTCGGAGGCTCTAGGAATTGTCCTGTTGTGGTTCTCTTGTCAGTGAGACCTGATGCGTTTCGGGATTCTCCTGTTCCAGGAATTTGGGCTATGACCTTTAGTCTAGCTAAAAGAGTAGATCTGGTCACGGTTGGCCTGATTTCCTGCGGAGCGCTACTCATTGGCTTTGTCTATGTTCAATGACCAGTCTCCTTGGATGGTTTGCTGAAGTAACCTGACGGCTTCGTGGTTCTGCTGGCGAAGGGTTGTAGTGTAATCACTGCAGCTAATGCACCTTGTCTGTGCACTAAGTTTTTAGGGGATTCCTTCCAGGTTCATCTGTGTTGTAGAGTGCTCTCTGATTCGGCCTGAGGCCTTGTGTCTCGTAGGCAGGTGCTCTGTATCTAATGACCCCCCTTTTTCTTTAGGACTTTTCCTAGATTCAGGGGATGGAACAGAGGGTATGACCAATTTGGAGAGAGACATGCTCTCTGGGTTCTTCTGTACTATCTGGAGTCTTGCTGGCTCCGTGTCGAGATGGGCCTTTGCTAGACTCTTCTGGGTCTTCGGCCTTGTCAACTGTCTTTATCGAGTTTCGGGGGGGTTCCCGGGCTCTGTGGAATGGCTGAAGCCATTTTTTCTGCTCTTTTGTGAGCGGTTGTTGGGGTTCTTCTCCCCTGTTTTAGGACCTACTGACGCTTGGGCTGGCCCGGCTGGGAGTAGGTCCTGAGATTGTTGTTTCTTGGGGGTGTAATGGACCTAGTTGAGGTTCTATGATTCTCCCCTTTTGGGACCGATGTGTCAGTCTGACGGCTGGGATTGCCTAGAGGGTACCCTCTGTCTTGGTGTTTTTACAATCCGATATCTTGTTTAGCCGCATTTTACTTCTTAGTAAGTATTCTCTCTTGAGTCGTCCTGATTAATGCTGCATGTTTTTGACCCGATTGTTTACCTCGTCTGGGTCTGCTACACATATTTGTGTTGAATACTTCAGTATTCTAAGTGCTGACGACTTGAGAATAGGTCTTCAGTTGTCATTTCGGTGCTTCTCGATGTTGAGAGTAAAGATCGCTGTAGACCTTGTGTTAGTGTTAATCTGGGCGTTGCCTCCCCTTATTTGTCATGGACCCATTTGGGTCTTTATGAGCTGGGCTCATTCTGGGGGTCTTTCTTTATGGAATTTTGTGATGTCCTTTAGATTTCCTTTGAATTTTTCTTGCCCTGTCCCTTTGGGAGTTTTGGGCTGGTGTTCCCTTCGCTAGTAAGGGGTGCATGGTTGGGGGCTGATCGCTGGACGACGGTGTCTCCTGGAGGACTGTTGGCTCAGTTGAGTCTGATTTTGTGGTCTCTAGCTAGGCTTCCAGACTATCTGTGGGTCAGTGTCCTTGGAGCTTTTTTCTTTCAATGTTCTTGGCTTCGGATGAAGCAGGGTTTTGTTGGGTAGTGGTTTCAGGCCTGCTGCCCTCAGAATGGGTTGCCTCTTGTACCCTCCCGGCATTCAGTGTCCTCTATAGCTTGGGTATTGTTTTCCCAAAAGTAATGAATGCAGCTGTTAACTCTTTCCATTTATGAAGAAAAACATAAATTATGCTTACCTGATAATTTTATTTTCTTCAGATGGAAAGAGTCCATAGCTCCCCACCTGTATTTTTTATGTGGGGCATCTGTATTTTTATTCTTCAAGCACCTTTTCACCCTGATATTTCTTCTACTGTTCCTTGTTCCTCAGCAGAATGACTGGGGGATGAGGGGAGTGGGAGAAGTATTTAAGCCTTTGGCTGTGGTGTCTTTGCCTCCTCCTGGTGGCCAGGTTCTTATTTCCCAAAAGTAATGAATGCAGCTGGGGACTTATTCCATCTGAAGAAAAGAAAATTATCAGGTAAGCATAATTTATTTTTTACCTTGAAAACAGGATGTCTCTCAAAGGGGTGTATACTGCATTTTTGTATGAGAAGAAGATGCATACATTACAAAAGCGCACAATGAAATTTGTAATTTAAAAATCATTCAAAACAAATACCTGAACCATTAACACAAAAAATACACAGTAAAAAAAAATGGTATTGTTAAGGTGCAACAAAAATCATTACAAATTTGTTTCCAAAAAAAATAAAATTTGTATGTAATTTACACAGGATAAAATCGTATTAAATAGGCACAACATAAATTGTAATTTAAGTACAATCGATGTGCAAAACACACAAAAAAAATTGTACGTATAAGTACAAAATACAAAGTATAATTGTTATTGTTTCGTAAAATGGGCTGAACATGGGCGTTCCATGGGCATGTATGAAATTCTCTCAAATCCAGTGTAATTATCTAAACATTTCCACCCCTGCTCCCTGCCAACTTCGCCCTACACAGTGAAGTTTCCCTTTCCAGCGAGCTCCATTAGTTTCAATAGAAGACATCTCACCACTCGCAGGGACTGCTCCTTTTTAAAGATAATTCCACCAGGGCAGTGCAAAACCACTTCTGATCTGGTGAGGTTTAGCTAATCGGCCCCTGAAATATAAAACTTTTTCTTTTAATAAATATTCTACTTTAGGGTTTACTGATGCTTGATATTTTGAAGATTTAAGTTCTGTGGGTTCACCTACATTTGTCAGAACAGTTGGCTGGAGTAGGGATTTTTTTTAACCATAGAGGAGTCAAATGTTTCTGCGGTGTGGTCTGGACAGCTGATGAATAGGGCTGAAGGGAATATGAGTTGCTGCAGAGTATGGGCAATACCAAAATTCAACAGAAGAAACTGGGATTTATAGTGGAATGTAGTTAGGAAATACAGGACTTTGCTTTGGGGGGGTGTATAAGTTGGGGGAAATAGCTTACAGTGAGGATTATTCATTTAAGGGGGTTACATTTTGCTGGGTTTAGGGGTTCATATTGATGGTAACATGTATTTGCTGTGTGTCTGTTAAAATCACCTTGCAAGGGGGGGGGGGGGGGTAAGGGATCTTTGTAGTAAGGAGTTAATGTGTTCAGAGCTAAGACATTTTGGGTTATAGTTAAATGCAGTGGGGTGAGGGGCTAAGGAATGAGTGTAGTTGTAATGGAGGGTCCAAGAGTTTAAAACAGTTACTTACTATGTTTTATTTTTACAGTTGGTCTTTAGGGGTAATATTAATTAAGGTCCTATATGAGTACAGGTTAGTTTAACTTATGGTGGGAGCATCTTTACATTATGGGAACTAAAACTCTGGTTCCTACATAACATTGGTACTAATGTTATAGTGAACTGCATCACAAACTTCAAGATGGCTGTTTGCAATGACAAACTGTCAGGTACAGTTACTACGTAATGAGCGTACGCCTGGGTAGTGTCTCCATTTTAGCTTTTTGAATGTAATCTGGCCCTTGATTTTTCCACAATGGTACCGAAAAAAAATAAAAACATTCTTCAAATTATTCCCATATTTAATTGAAAACTAAATCTCTTGCTCCCAATAGTTGGTATTTAGATTTCTTTCTGGATTAGCTTTGTTAATCAAATCATTCACACTAAAGTTAGAATGATTATAATGTCAAGTAACCCAAATTATAATGCAAACAACAGCAGTCAGAAAAAGGTAATTTCGTATTCATTAAGATGCCAGACTAGATGTTGTTTAGACCTTCACAGCCAAAAGTCTCACTGAGAATCACACGGTGTAAGAGCATAGATTACTCAGAATAAATTCAATAAAAATCCAGTATTTTAGCATATCACACTGTTTTTTTTCCTTACAATTTTGCTTGGCCAGCATTACAATTTAATGACTGGGCCCTCAGGAGTTTCCTTATCTATCTAGATATATTTGTATTCATACAATGCATCATTTTATGGTGTACGAGTAATAAATAAATATGTGAAACATGTTTTATTTCTAAAAGACATAATAGTGTATTACAGCCCCAGCATACTGTATTAAGCAATTCTCCAATAAACATGCATTAAAAGGACGTAAAGCTTAAAACTGAAATGCACATGAGTGCATTTACGTTTTGAAAAGGTGCGTTTTTCCAGTGCATATGTATTTGCAGAAATTCTTCTAAAAAAAGCTTTTACTGTGCTCCGAACAGAGGCGTATTTTGATGATGGTCAACTAGGCTTGTGCCTAGGGTAAGCAGGATTTAGGGGGGAGGTGTAGCACATTTTAAGGGGAATTTCTACTGCATGATGCCTTATCAGTACTATGCTCTCAAATGTTTTATTTATGTGTTTATTTATTTTTTATTAAAAATTAATAATCCCTGGTTCTTTAGTTGGGTACATGATCCCTCTATTTATCTCTGATCTCCAGTTCCAAGAAATACGAGACAAAATGAGATTACATAGTTTAAGTTATAGGGTTATGGAGGCAACACATTTCCCTGTGCCTGGGGCAGCACAAAAGCTGAATAGCCACTAACACTGAACATATATACATATGCCCATGCCATTGCTTTCAGACACCTTTCCTGTCCAGAAAGCATAGCTTGACAAGGCATAACTCATTTTGCAATATCACTGCCAACATTAGTTCTTAGTGCAACTGCAATGTTTGCATAAAGGCACTGGGCATATGCTCCTTGCACAGTAAAAACATAATAAATTTTACCCAATACAAATTTAAAATAAAATAGTTTGTTTTTTTTAATCTGTTTGCAACTCACAATTCAGACCTTTAATACTCTCTTAGGCCATAGGGAGCTTCTGTTAGTGCATAGGAATGTTAAGAGGCATTTTACAATACCCCTTTAATTTATAATGAGGCAACAGATAAAATTATGCAATGATGGGGGGAACTTTTGGCCAGTGTCCATGTTTGGTTGCAACTCTGCTAGCTGCTTCAGATTCATAGTTTAATCTGCAACTTATTTTCATGTTTCGGCAGCATCCTTTATTCAGTCCTACATAGTAGACCTAACCTAGTAGAGTTACTATTCCTGTGTTGTTTGAGCTATTTCTCATTGTTGTGGACTGTTTCAGTGTTTGCTGAATACACATTGAGGCCCTAGCCTCCAGCTTTACCCCGGCAGTCTAAATGCACATGTCTGCCATTATTACAGTATAAACTACAACTGTCACGCCGCTCTGTGTCAGCTTCCTCTCCCATGGCAGTTGTCATGGTTGCTGCGTGCGTGCGATGATGATGTCATCGCCGCACACTGAGTCTTGCTCCTGATGCCGGCCGGATCACCTGTGAGCTCTCCTTGGCGCGGATCTGCGCCTCTGTAAATTCAAACACTTCATTCCCACATTGCTCAAGTATAGGTTGTCTTGTGCTCCCTGGGTGCTACTTTCTATTACTCTGTTTTGCTTATGCTGGATTGCCTTACTGTTGTTGAACTCTGCTTGTCTGTGACCACTCTACCATTTAATACAAAGTGAGTAGAAGTGGCACCAATTAAGGCTATCTGATCACTTAAGGGAAAAAAAATTTATACCATGATATGGATGTGTAAAATAAAGCAAATTACTCCAGCTGTAATTTAAGCAAAATCTAAAACAATTTATTAATCAGTTCAATAGTACTCAAATTAAATGGAATATGAGGGTTCAATCACTGTCTAAAAACTGTACATTTAATATATATATACGAAATACAATTAATCACTATCTAAAAACACCGGTGTCTATTTTTAAAACCTTACTGGTAAGTATGACTTAACCGATTTAATAAAAGCAAGCCTTAGACATATGTAACAAGGATTACAAACTTAGTAACAATACATAGTGCTCATTTCTTTATGAGCTTCATTAGCAGAATTACCAATCAAGACTCGGCGGTCTAAATAACTGATTCTATTAATATGAGATCTGCTTATACAGAAGATATAGTGACAAATACTTGCAAATGAAGTCTATTATATTCGATGTGAGATTTGCTTTTGCAAAAGATATAGTGTCATACACTTGCAGATAAAGTCTATTGTATTCAATGATATACTCAAAGGATTGACAGCCAATCACTACTGGTCAGGCAAATAGTTTGTTTATAAATGTATTTAGAATTGTTGATTGGGCTACTGGACAGCTGCTTCTAGTACCCTTTCAAGCTGCCGCTTTAATGAGTCCTCTCCACAATCTTCCTGCCCGGAGTTCCGGTATGGGAGGAGGCAAGCTACAGTCACTCGCCTATGCTCAAGCAATGTTTCCTTGAATAAAGTAGTTATACTGTTTAAAATCTTCTAAGTGTGCACACTTACAGTTCTTTCTTCTTTCTCTCTTCACTCCTACCGTCTTGCTCAGCGTTCCGTTGCGGTAATTCCACTTGCGCTGGCTTTAACGGTTCTGGGAGCCAGAAAACATCTGAGTCTTTTCCAAGCAAACTCTGGTGTGGTTTCTACGCGTTTCAGCTCTCCAGGGAGCCTTTGTCAAGATCCCCTGGAGAGTTGAAACGTGTAGAAACCACACCAGAGTTTGCTTGGAAAAGACTCAGATGTTTTCTGGCTCCCAGAACCGTTAAAGCCAGCGCAAGTGGAATTACCGCAACGGAACGCTGAGCAAGACGGTAGGAGTGAAGAGAGAAAGAAGAAAGAACTGTAAGTGTGCACACTTAGAAGATTTTAAACAGTATAACTACTTTATTCAAGGAAACATTGCTTGAGCATAGGCGAGTGACTGTAGCTTGCCTCCTCCCATACCGGAACTCCGGGCAGGAAGATTGTGGAGAGGACTCATTAAAGCGGCAGCTTGAAAGGGTACTGGAAGCAGCTGTCCAGTAGCCCAATCAACAATTCTAAATACATTTATAAACTAACTATTTGCCTGACCAGTAGTGATTGGCTGTCAATCCTTTGAGTATATCATTGAATACAATAGACTTTATCTGCAAGTGTATGACACTATATCTTTTGCAAAAGCAAATCTCACATTGAATATAATAGACTTCATTTGCAAGTATTTGTCACTATATCTTCTGCATAAGCAGATCTCACATTAATAGAATCAGTTATTTAGACCGCCGAGTCTTGATTGGTAATTCTGCTAATGAAGCTCATAAAGAAATGAGCACTGTGTATTGTTACTAAGTTTGTAATCCTTGTTACATATGTCTAAGGCTTGCTTTTATTAAATCGGTTAAGTCATACTTACCAGTAAGGTTTTAGAAATAGACACCGGTGTTTTTAGATAGTGATTAATTGTATTTTGTATATATATATTAAATGTACAGTTTTTAGACAGTGATTGAACCCTCATATTCCATTTAATTTGAGTACTATTGAACTGATTAATAAATTGTTTTAGATTTTGCTTAAATTACAGCTGGAGTAATTTGCTTTATTTTACACATCCATATCATGGTATAAATTTTTTTCCCTTAAGTGATCAGATAGCCTTAATTGGCGTCACTTCCACTCACTTTGTATTTCTTGGAGGGCCTAATTCGATTGCATATGTGGTGAAAAGTGCAATCAGGAGGTTGGCAAATCTGAGATAACCCTATCTCCAGCTCACACACCCTTTTTTCTTTCACTCTACCATTTAACCCCTGAACTGCTGGATTGCCTTACTGTTGCTGAACTCTGCTTGTCTGTGACCACTCTATCGTTTAACCCCTGAACTGCTGGATTGCCTTACTGTTGCTGAACTCTGTTTGTCTGTGACCACTCTAGCATTTAACCCCTGAACTGCTGGATTGCCTTACTGTTGCTGAACTCTGCTTGTCTGTGACCACTCTACAGATTAACCCCTGAACTGCTGGATTGCCTTATTGTTGCTGAACTCTGTGTGTCTCTGACCACTCTATTGATTAACCCCTGAACTGCTGGATTGCCTTATTGTTGCCGAACTTTGCTTGTCTCTGACCTCTCTCCTATTTTTACCCTTGAACTACTTTTCCTTGGATTGCCTGCCTGTTACCAGATTTTTGCTTTATTCACCACTCTCTGCACTACCCTTTGGTACCCTGAGGGGTTAGACTGTCTTCCTGGTGCCTTCCCCGCCCTGTCTGGGACTACTTCCCCGTTTCCTCATCTCTACTGTGAGTATTGGATTGCATTCTCATTTAATATTTCTTCTTTGTTCTGGGATATTTCAATATCTTGCCACTTGACACCAGGATAAGAAGACTACTGGGCAGGATTGGTCTGATAGGGAAATATCCCACGAGCATTACAACTACTGCTTTTCTTAAGACATTTAAATGGAGGTCCAACAAAATTCCTTTCTTGCAGAGATTTGTGTATTTTTGGAGATCCAGAGGTGGTAAATCTAGGAAAGTGCTGACAGAAACCATTTCTGAAGAAGCCATCTCCCAACGGTGCACACTCCAGGTGCCACACAGAATCCTCATCAACTTGCATCAACTATGCAGTACATATCACTTACCTATAAGAGTCCCTGAAGCAAGAGGAGACTACTGCAGGAAATGGATTGCCATTTAGAACCAGTGCCTTGTGACAAAAGTGGTTGATCTGGGAGAACCAGGTGGTAGAACTAACTTATGTTGGTGGAGTTGATAGCATAGCTAAATCCTCAGCCACCTATGGAACTCCAGCTGACAAACATCATTCCTAAGGCACAACTTTACCTGCTTTTAATTTGTAAAAGTCACCTTGACCTCAGCGTTAGCATGTGAATGTTGAGTGCAACTCAGGATCATCACTGCCTAAATCTCAGATGTGCCTGTCCTGCATCTGGAAATGCTCCATGCAAAGCCCCTCAAGGACCAACATTTGTGACTGGGCATTATCAGGATTATGTCAGGAATGGAATAGGGTAGTCGCTTTGGATTTGGCCTCTAGTTATCAAGGTCTGGCGGACGCTCGCCGTATTCAGCATTGCACCAGCAGCTCACAAGAGCTGCTGGTGCAACGCCACCCCCTGCAGACTTGCGGCCAATTGGCTGCCAGCAGGGGGTGTCAATCAACCCAATTGGGTTAATTTCCGGCGATGTGTGTCCGCCTGCTCAAAGCAGGCGGACAAGTTATGGAGCAGCAGTCTTTGTGACCGCTGCTTCATAACTGCTGTTTCTGGTGAGCCTCCAGGCTAGCCAGAAACACGGGGCATCAAGCTCCATATGGAGCTTGATACATATGCCCCATTGTATCTATAGTTGTGCCTTGGAAAGCCCATCTACTGATGATGGCACCATCACATGAGCTAGACTTTCTCTTGACTAAGAAACAAATATGGACTTCTGAAATTATGCGTTGTATATATTGTTAATAGGTCTGGTGTGCTAAATGGAGGCACTGGTTCACTTAATCAATCACTTGTATCCTTCTTTTTCCTCTTCAGTTATGTGTGCTCATGACTCTAGGTACAAAGGATTCATGCTGAGATATCCAACAAGACAAAACTTAAAAAGTTTATATATACTCACAGTATATATTGCAGATTACCGGCTACTTAACAATGCTAAAAAACTATATCACAGATAAATTTTAAAAGTGTATCTTTATTTTATCCCAACGCGTTTCAACGGACCCAGCCGTCTTTATCAAGAGCAATAAAAATGCTTTACAAACCACAGCATACCTTACCGCTACACAGGCGGTCTTTAAATACAGAGTTAATTATGCTACCTGTTTCCCCATTGGAGGAGAACAGGTTTACACACGTTTCCAAAAATTCAAGCCTTTAAGTACAATTAAAACATCTAAATGAGCAAAAACATGCAATAAAAACTATTAAAATACAAATGGTTTGTTATGTTTATACATATTACTGTGATATCGTAATTTTCGCCGGTATGTAGTTCCCTTTCAGGTAGTTTTCTATCATTCGTCTCCTCTCAGGTTCGATTTACACAGATTCCAGGAGAGACTGTGGGACGGCTGCGGTTCAGACATCACAAAGGGAAAGTATTAACCCATATTGTACACCTGTTGTATGCGTATATTGTTAATAGCCTGAGTTTATACAGCTACGTTCTGAGGGAATATTTGGCTATCCTACAGATACAGTCCCATATATTGTATGATTTTATATTCCATTAATGAGAGTGTTGTATACTTTCTCGATTAAATACATGATTTAATTTCTCTATATTTCTAGTAGAAGACTATCGCCTAGATTACGAGTTTTGAGTGCTATAGGGAAATTAACAAATGCAACAAAAGTGGCGTTATTTAATCCCTTATAGAGCTGCCATTACAAGTTTCTAAAAAACCCTCACCTAGATTACGAGTCTTGCGTTAGCCTTAAAAGGCAGCGTTGAGAGGTCCCAATGCTGCTTTTAAATGCCCGCTGGTATTACGAGTCTGGCAGGTACAGGTGTACCGCTCACTTTTTTTTTGCGACTCGAGCATACCGCAAATCCCCTTACGTCAATTGTGTATCCTATCTTTTAATGGGATTTTCCTAATGCTGGTATTACGAGTCTTGGAGAAAGTGAGCGGTACAGCCTGTCCTGTCAATACTCCTACCGCTTTTAAAAGTCAGTAGTTAAGAGTTTTATGGGCTAACGCCGTAACATAAAACTCTTAACTAAAGTTCTAAAAAGTTCACTAACACCCATAAACTTCCTATTAACCCCTAAACTGAGGCCCCCCCCACATCGCAAACAGTTAACTAAAGTTTTTAACCCCTAATCTGCCGACCGGACATCGCCGCCACTTCAATAAATATACTAACCCCTAAACCACCACACTCCTGCATCGCAAACACTAGTTTAATTTTATTAACCCCTAATCTGCCGTCCCTAACATCGCTGACACCTTCCTACATTTATTAACCCCTAATCTGCCGCCCCAACGTCGCCGCCACTATATTGAATGTATTAACCCCTAAACCTAAGTCTAACCTTAACACCCCCTAACTTAAATATAATTTAAATAAAACGAAATAAAATTACTACATTTAAATAAATTATTCCTATTTAAAACTAATAGTTACATTGTAGCTATCTCAGGGTTTATTTTTATTTTGCAGGCAACTTTGTATTTATTTTAACTACGTACAATAGTTATTAAATAGTTATTAACTATTTATTAACTACCTAGTTAAAATAAATACAAATTTACCTGTAAAATAAAACCTAACCTAAATTACAATTACACCTAACACTACACTATAATTAAAATAATTTCCTAAATTAACTACAATTAACTACAATTAAATTAAATAAACTAAAGTACAGCATAAAAACACTAAATTACAGAAAAAAATAAAATAATTACAAGAATTTTAAACTAATTACACCTAATCTAATCCCCATAATAAAATATAAAAAGCCCCCCAAAATAATAAAAATCCCTACCCTATACTAAATTACAAATAGCCCTTAAAAGGGATTTTTGTGGGGCATTACCCCAAAGTAATCAGCTCTTTTACCTGTAAAAAAAAATACAATACCACCCCCAACTTTAAAACCCACCACCCACACACCCAACCCTACTCTAAAGCCCACCTAATCCCCCCTTAATAAAACCTAACACTAACCCCTTGAAGATCACCTTACCTTGAGACGTATTCACCCAGCCGGGTACAAGTGGTCCTCCAGAGGGGCAGAAGTCTTCATCCGATCCGGGAAGAAGAGGACCTCCAGACAGGCAGAAGTCTTCATCCAGGCCACATCTTCTATCTTCACCCATCCAGAGCGGAGCGGGTCCATCTTCAAGACAGCCGACGTGGAGCATCCTCTTCTTCCGATGACTCCCGGCGAATGAAGGTTCCTTTAAATGACGTCATCCAAGATGGCGTCCCTTGAATTCCGATTGGCTGATAGAATTTTATCAGCCAATCGGAATTAAGGTAGGAAAAATTCTATTGGCTGATCCAATCAGCAAATAGAATTGAAGTTCAATCCTATTGGCTGATCCAATCAGCCAATAGGATTTAGCTTGCTTTTTTTGGCTGTTCCAATCAGCCAATAGAATGCGAGCTCACTTCTATTGGCTGATTGCATCAGCCAATAGGATTTTTCCTACCTTAATTCCAATTGGCTGATAGAATCCTATTAGCCAATCCAAATTCAAGGCATGCCATCTTGGATGACGTCATTTAAAGGAACCTTCATTCGTCAGGAGTCATCGGAAGAAGAGGATGCTCCGCGTCGGCTGGCCGCGGCAGATTAGGGGTTAATAAATTTATATAGTTGCGGCAACGTTGGGGGGCAGATTAGGGGTTAATAACTATAATGTAGGTGTCGGCGATGTTAGGGGCAGCAGATTAGGGGTTCATAAGTATAATGTAGGTGTCGGAGGTGTCCGGAGTGGCAGATTAGGGGTTAATAATATAATATAGGTGTCGGCAATGTCAGGGGCTGCAGATTAGGGGTTCATAAGTGTAATATTAGGGGTGTTTAGACTCGGGGTTCATGTTAGGGTGTTAGGTGTAAACATAAAATGTGTTTCCCCGTAGGAATCAATGGGGCTGCGTTAGGAGCTGAACGTTGTTTTATTGCAGGTGTTTTTTTCAGCCGATTCTGCCAGCTCACCGCTACCGTAAGCAGCGCTGGTATTGAGGTGAGTTGTGGAACTAAATTTTGCTCTACGCTCACTTTTTAGAGGCGAACGGCGGGGTTGGAAAAACCTGTAATACTAGCGCTGTTTGTAGGTGAGCGATGAGCTGAACCTGAGCGTTAGCACCGCAAGCCTTACCGACAAAAACTCGTAATCTAGCCGCCTGTTTGTGCGGGCGATATGGTGCTTTTAATCTCCATACCGCACCAAAAACAAGCGTTGTTGTGACGTGCTCGTGCACGCTTTCCCCATAGACATCAATGGGGAGAGCGGGTCAGAAAAAAGTCTAACACCTGCGATCGCGGAAAGAAAAGCTCCGTAACGCAGCCCCATTGATGTCTATGGGGAAAAAGTAACTAACGTTTAAACCTAACACCCTAACATAAACCCTACGTCTAAACACCCCTAATCTGCTGCCCCCGACATCGACGACACCTACCTACAGTTAATAACTCCTAATCTGCTGCTCCCAATATTGCAGCCACCTAAATAAAGTTATTAACCCCTAATCTGCCGCTCCTGATATCGCCGTCACTATACTAAAGTTATTAGCCCCTATTCTGCCGCACCCCGACATCGACGCCACTATATTAAAGTTATTAACTCCTATTCCACCGCTCCCTGACATCGCCGCAACTAAATAAAGTTATTAACCCCTAAACCTCTGGCCTCCCACATCACTATCATTAAATAAACCTATTAACCCCTAAACCGCCAGTCCCCCACATTGCAACAACTTAAATTAAAGTATTAACCCATAAACCTACCCCTAAACCTAACCCTAACCTATCCATAACCCTAACACCCCCTAACTTAAACATAATTAAAATAGAGCTAAATTAAATTTACAATTATTAACTAAATAATACCAATTTAAAACTAAATACATACTTACCTGTAAAATAAAACCTAAGCTAGCTACAATATAACTAATAGTTATATTGTAGTTAGCTTAGGTTTTATTTTTATTTCACAGGTAAATTTGTATTTATTTTAACTAGGTAGACTAGTTAGGAAATAGTTATTAAGTATTTAATAACTACCTAGTTAAAATAAATACATAATTACCTGTCAAATAAAGTTACCTTACACTAAAACCTAAAATTAAAAAAAAAAAAAAAAAAAATACCATTACAAAAAATAAATAAAATGTACCATTACAAAAAAAAACGAAATTATATATATATATATATATATATAAAAAAAAAAATATTCCTATTCTAATACCCTTTATAAAAAAAAAAAAAAAACACCCCAAAATAAAAAAAGTCTAATCTATAATAAACTACCAAGGGCCCTTAAAAGGGCCTTTTGGGGACCCTTAAAAGGGTATTTTGTAGGGCATTTCCCTAAGCTAAACAACTCTTTTGCTATAAAAAACAAACACTCCCTAACAGTATACAAATCCCCACCCCCCCAAACTACCAAGGGCCCTTAAAAGGAATCATCCAATAGAATGAGAGCTGCTTAAATCCTATTGGCTGCTTAAATCAGCCAATAGGATTTAAGCAGCTCTCCTTCTATTAGATGATGAATGAATCATTCAATAGAATGAGAGCTGCTTAAATCCTATTGGCTGATTTGAACAGCCAATAGGATTTTAGCAGTTCTAATTCCTATTGGCTGATTCAAAGTTTTCAGCCAATAGGTATGCAAGGGACGCCATCTTGGATCGTGTACCTTGCATTGAAGATTCAGTGTATGGTGGCGACCGTATGAAGAGGATGCTCCGTGCCAGATGTCTTCAGGAAGGACCCACTCCGCGCCGCCGGGATCAAGATAGAAGCTGCTGCCTGGATGAAGTTTGAGGAGGCCGCCTGGATTAAGACTTCTCGCCGCTTGGATGAGGACTTCGCCGCAGGGATGAAGATCATTCAAGTGGGACTTCAAAGATTGTAAGTGGATTGTCGGAGGTTAGTGTTATTTTTTTTTTTTAAGGGTTGTTTGGATGGGTTTTTTTTTAGTTTAGGGTTTGGGCATGTAAAAGTGCTAAATGCCCTTTTAAGGGCAATGCCCATCCAAATGCCCTTTTCAGGGCAATGGGTAGCTTAGATTTTTGTTAGAGTTAGGTTGGTTGGTGGTGGGTTGGTTGGGTGGTAGGTTTTACTGTTGGGGGGGGTCTTTGTATTTTTTTTTACAGGTAAAAGAGCTGTTTAACTTAGGACAATTCACTACAAAGGGCCCTTTTAAGGGCTATTGGTAGTTTATTGTAGGCTGGGGTTTTTTTTATTTTGGATGGGCATTTTTATTTTGATTGGGCTATTTGTCAGGAATCTATGCTTCACTTTTTATTCTCCTGCCTGTCACGTATCTGTCCGTGTAACTCAACCCACTTCCTTTACTTAATGTTCACGCAGACGTTCACAGCTGATTAGTTAATTTTGTTTCTAGCAAGGAATTGAGCTCATCGACTCCTCTACTCACTGACTAGAGAGATATCGAATTCTTCCACTTGGATTACAACTTGTTTCCATCTTCCTGCTTATTAGCAGACACCTTCATGGATTAACTTTGTTTTTACAAGTCTACTTGGCTTTTCAGCTAAACCTTACGCACACTCTTCTCTGGAGAATTACAACCTTCCTGGCGTTCATTCATCCTCCTGTTTCCTCTGTCTAACAAGAGAGGATTTCTCCTATGGATATCAGCATCTAACTTACTGGACTGTTGTTCCACTCCTACAGAGTGACTGAGCTACATCCTCTGATTCAATCCAGAATAGCGCTCCGTAACCAGAGTTTGGCCACTCCCCCAACTCTGAAAAGAATTGTTCTCTGAATAGGAATCACTTCCACTGTTTCCTACGACAGCCTCCTTACCTATTCTGTTAACCAGCTGGTGCACTGAAGAGAAGCACTCCATGATCGGAGCTGAGTCACACCCACCTCTCACATCATCTTGTCAGTGTAAACTGAAGCTGCAGGTTCTGTGTAAGAAACGCTGATTAGTCACTGCCAGTCTGAGAGTGTGCAACCTTTTATCAAACAAAATCATATTGATAGCAACAAGTTGATACTTGTCTTTGCTACATAACATTCAGGTTCTTCTGAACAACTTCACTTAAAGCACATTTAGGTCTCATTCATAATTTGATCTAGTGCAAAGTGATAGATTTTCAAACTACAAGGATTCTGCAGTTGAGATCCTTAAAGAGATACTACGAGGTCTAATTCAACGTTTAGACTTGACATATTAACTAAGCCAAGGATATGGATCCAGCAGATCTGCCTCAAATTGTTTATAATCTCTCCCAGCATGTTGACCAATTGGGTCAGGGTCTTAGGGACCTACAAGTGGCGAATAAAACGTTATGAAAGGTTATTAGAGAATCGGTAACCCCTAAATTTTCCCTTCCTGATACTCCTCTAGAGCCACAAATATCTTTACCTGATCTATTCTATGGCGATAGGAGTGTCTATCGCCAATTTAAAAATGCCTGTTTACTCACATTCAATTTGAAACCTAAAACTTATCCCAATGATAGGATAAGGGTGCTACCTTAATCTCTTTCTTAAGGGGTGAGTCTAGGGTCTGGGCAGACTCATTTTTCGAATCTGATAACTCCATTTTGTCTTCATTAAATGATTTCTTAGCAGTAATGGACAAATTATACCTTGACACTAACTTACAAATTACTGCCGAATGTAAGATAAGAGCTCTTAAGCAAGGAAACAGACCTGTTGAGTTATACATTACAGAGTTTAAACAATATGCAACAGACTCCATATGGAATGCTGTGGCATTGAAGAACCAGTACAGACTTGGACTCTCAGATCCAGTTAATGATGAGCTAGCATGAACAGAACTGCCTAATACCCTAGATGCATTAATGAAATTGACCATGCAAGTCGACAGAAGACTTAGGGAGAGGAGAAGTGAATGTCAGCACCCCAAACCTACAACTAAGAGATATGCTAACACGCTTCAACAAACAAGCCCTACAACGAATAACCAAGAATCAATGGATATTGGAATGATATGGGGCCCCCTATCGCCTGAAGAAAGGCTCAGAAGAAAATCAAAGGTGCTGTGCATGTACTGCGCTAATCCAGCACACACAGTCAAAGATTGTCCTATATTGGAGAAAAATAAGAAGAGTAAGTGCTATTCATCATTAACTACACTTATTGTACATAACAAGCCTGTTTACTGTACCCTCTCTCTGTCATTGCAGTGGGACCAAAATCGTATGACGTCAGAAGCATTATTGACACAGGAGCCTACGGGAATTACATTGATAAAAATAGTGTCAAAAATAAAATTCCTCTTATGTTGAAAAAAACACCTGTATCTATTTGTGTAGTCGATGGCTCTCAAATTTCTTCTGGTCCTATTGCCCACCACACTGTTCCTATACTGATAACAACTCAAGAATCTCATCAAGAGTATATCTGAAGAACAAACTCTCATTCCCAATTTCTATTCGGATTTCACTGAGGTATTTAGTAAATGTGAAGCAGAGAATTTGCCCCCGCACCGTACCTATGACTGTCCGATAGATTTGAAACCTACTACCTCCGTTCCCTAAAGACATTTGTATCCATTAAGTCAACCAGAACTCGCTCATCTCAAAACGTATTTGGAGGAAAATCTAAGAAAAGGGTTCATCAGGCCCCTCCGTATCTCCAGCAGGTGCTGGTATGTTCTTCGTTAAAAACAAGGACCAAACACTCCGTCCTATTATCAACTACAGAGAACTCAACAAGATAACGATAAAGAACCAATATCCCTTACCTCTGATCCCAGAATTAATCGAACGTTTACTTCATGCAAAAATCTTTACTAAGTTAGACCTGAGGGGAGCCTATAACTTAGTTTGAATAAGGGAAGGTGACGAGTGGTTGACTGCCTTTACAACCAGATATGGTCTCTACGAGTACCTGGTGATGCCATTCGGGTTATGCAACGCCCCAACTACCTTTCAGCATTTCATAAACGATGTCTTCCGAGAACTCCTAGATATCTGTGTAGTAGTCTACCTTGACAATATCTTAATCTATTCCCAAAATCTAGAGGATCACATCAAACATGTAAGGTGGGTTCTCTCTAGGCTCCAAGTCTATCAACTATATGCAAAATCTGAGAAGTGTGTCTTCCATACCGACAATATCACATTTCTAGGCTATTCAATTAGTCCTAAGGGCATAGAAATGCAAGAAAATAAGGTGGAAGTCGTAAAAAATTGGCCAATTCCTACCAACAGGAAGTACTACAACGATTCCTTGGATTCAGTAGTTATTACAGGAAGTTCATTAAAGGATTCTCCAAAATTGCTAAACCTCTAACTAGTCTAACAAGCTCCACTACACCTAATCGTTGGAACCCTAGTGCTGGTGAGGCATTTGATTCCCTAAAGCTTTCCTTCTCAACGGCTCCCATTCTTCGTTTCCCTGACTCTACACTGCAGTATATCCTCGAAGTCGACTCCTCTGATTATGCTCTAGGTGCAGTCCTGTCTTAAAGGAAAAGTTTTAACAAAGCCTTACACCCAGTGGAATACTTCTCTAAAGTAATGTCACCACCTGAGATGAA
Source organism: Bombina bombina (assembly GCF_027579735.1). NCBI lineage: Eukaryota > Metazoa > Chordata > Amphibia > Anura > Bombinatoridae > Bombina > Bombina bombina. The sequence goes on from NC_069504.1 coordinate 974,080,770, forward strand.
CTATCCAATTGGAGGAAGGAGCTCCTTGTCATAAAGAGGTCTTTCGAACATCGGAGACATCTACTAGAAGGAACAGAACTTCCGATCATTATCTATACTGATCATAAAAACCTTGAATATCTGCAAAGGAATAAACCCCTCTCAGCACGGCAAGTTTGATGGAGTCTCTATTTCAGTAGATTCAACTATCAAATCATATACAGACCCGGGTCCAAAAATGGTAAGGCGGATTCTCTCTCTAGAAGAGAACATAGACCTCCAAGTTGTAAACCAGCAGTTTCAATTGTTCCTCATGAGAATTCTGTTGGTTTATTACCAGTTTTCACCAGCCAACTTCAAGCTGCTCTGCAAAGAGATAAAGATCTGCCACTTGATAACCTCAAGAAGACAAATGAACTCTATGATTTCGGCATAAAACTGTATATACCAGAAGAACTCAGGCCTACACTCCTTAAACAATATCATGACTTACCCCTCTCCAGACACCCTGGGTTCAAGAGGACCAAGGAGCTCTTAGACAGAGAATTTTGGTGGCCTAAAATGAACACTTATATTAAAAACTACATACAGGGATGTACCACTTGTATTACTTCAAAATATGAGAAGAAACCTCCTTATGGCTTACTTAAGCCCATTCAAATCCCTGAAAAACCCTGGTATCACTTAGGTATGGACTTCATTGTTGAATTTTACCAACCTCATCTGGGAAAAATACCATCCTAGTGGTGATTGACTTACTTACAAGGATGGCACACTTCCTCCTGTACCATAAGCTTCCTACTTCTTCTGAGACAGCTCAACTCTTTCTAGACCACATTGTAAAGTATCATGGTATCCCATCCATTCTTACTACTGACAGAGGCAGCAAATTTACCTCTCATTTTTTGAACCATTTATGTGAAAAATTACAAATAGATCATTGACTCAGTACTGCCTATCACCCACAAACTAAAGGACAATCAGAACGCCTAAACCAATGACTAGAGCAGTACCTAAGGTGTTATTGTGCTTATCAACAAAATAATTGGATGGATTACCTCTCTATGGCAGAATTTGCCTATAATAACACTCTAAACTCATCATCCAACATGACTCCGTTCTTCGCAAATTTTACATACCACCCAAAATTGTTGTTTCTATCTGCTAAGGGTTCTTTATGTCCTAGTGTTGATGACTTAATGCACAAATTAACAGAACATTTTCAGGTTCTGCATAATAACATCCAACTCGCTCAGAATAAGAAGAAGAGATATTACAATCTCTAAAGAAAAACACCCCCTCAATATTCCTTTGGTGACATAGTTTGGTTATCAACAAAAAAAACTCAAGTTATAAATATCAAGTAAAAATTTGGGCGGATTATTTATTGGACCTTTTCCTGTTACACACATCATTAATCAAAACGCAGTCACCCTCCAACTACCACCTTCATTCAGGATTCACCCCACTTGCCATGTCATGTCTTGCTTAAACCTGCCAATAGCAAAAGATCAAATAGGTCTGTCTTACCCCCTTCTCCAGTGCTCTTGGATGCAGAGGTTTATGAGGTCCAAGATTTGCTGAATTCCATACTGCTTAATGGTAAACTCCAGTATCTGGTACGTTGGAAGGGTTATTCACCAGAACATGACACATGGGAACCCTATACACATATCAATGCTCCAAGAATTGTTTCACGGTTCCACAGACGCTATCCTCTTCAACCTTGACTCCAAGCCATGGAACGGCTTGCTCTTCTCTAGAGAACTACAACCTTCCTGACGTTCATTCGTCCTCCTGTTTCCTCTGTCTAACAAGAGAGGATTTCTCCTATGGATATCAGCATCTAACTTACCGGACTGTTGTTCCGCTCCTACAGAGTGACTGAGCCGCATCCTCTGATTCAATACAGAATAGTGCTCCGTAACCGGAGTTTGGCCACTCCCCCAACTCTGAAAAGAATTGTTCTCTGAATAGGAATCACTTACACCGATTCCTACGACAGCCTCCTTAAGATTCTGGTGACCAGCTGGTGCACTGAAGAGAAGCGCTCCGTGATCGGAGCTGAGTCACACCCACCTCTCACGTCATCTTGTCAGTGTAAACTGAAGCTTCAGACTCTGTGTAAGAAATGCTGATTAGTCACTGCCAGTCTGAGATTGTGAAATCTTTTATCAAACAAAATCATATTGATAGCAACAAGTTTATACTTGTCTTTGCTACATAACATTCAGGTGCTTCTGAACAACTTCACTTAAAGCACATTCAGGTCTCATTCATAATTTGATCTAGTGCAAAGTGATACATTTTCAAACTCACAAGGATTCTACAGTTGAGATACTTAAAGAGATACTATGAGGTATAATTCAACGTTTAGACCTGACACTATTATATTAGGTGTAATTCTTTTTTATTTTTGATAATTTCGTTTGTTATTTTTCGTACTTTAGTGTTTGTTATTTTTTATAATTTAGTCTTTTTTATTTTTTGTAATTAGATACTTTGTAATTTTTAGAGTAGTGTTAGGATTCTTTAAATGTGTAGTTTAGTTTTATTTTAATTGGTATTTAGTTTAATTTTAGTTTAATAATTATATTAGTTTAATTGTTAGTTTAAACTTAAGTTAGGGTTATGGTTCGGTTTAGGGGTTACTAGTTTAATTTAGTTTATTGCGATTTGGAGGGCTTTCGGTTTAGAGGTTAATAGTTTAATTTAGTATATTTCGTTGTGGGGGGCTTGCGGTTTAATAGGTTTATTATAGGGGCGGCGGTGTAGGGCTTAATAACTTTAGTATAGTGGGGGCGATGTGAGCAGACGGCAGATTAGGGGTTAATTATATTTAAATAGTGTTTGCGATGCTGGAGGGCAGCGGTATAGGGGTTAATACGTTTATTATAGTGGTGACGATGTTGGGGAGCAGCGGAATAGGGGTTAATACATTTTTTTAGTGGCAGCGATGTCGGGAGTGGCAGATTAGGGGTTAATAAGTTTAATATAGTATTTGTGATGCGGGAGGGCCTTGGTTTAGGGGTTAATAGGTAGTTTATGGGTGTTTAGTGTACTTTGTAACACTTTAGTTATGAGTTTTATGTTTGCAGCGTAAAACTCATAACTACTGACTTTAGATGGCATTATGGGTCTTCTCGTTTTAGGCTGTAAAGCCGTTTTGTTAGCCAGAATGCCAAACTCGTAATACCAGCGCTATGGGAATCCCATGAAAAAACTTAATTTTTACGAGAGCGGTACTGACGTTGCGTTACAGGCTAAAAGGCTTGTGGTACAGCTATACCGACAAGATTTGTTTTAACGCTGAAAATACCATATTTTCAGCGTTAAAATACTGATGCACAGACTTGTAATCTAGCTGTAAGTTTTTTATTGCCTAATAGTTACTTAATTTGAATTTCTAGATGCTGTGCATGCAGGTTTTGTATACCTCACAAAGGGTAAATTATGTTAGAAGATAGTTGATATGAATTTGTCATCATCTTCTTTTTATGTTCCTCCATCTTATAAGAAATATTGTAACTATGACTCATATAGGATCCTGCACTTGTGAATTATATTAGCTAGTCTAATTCATGTAACTAATGTTATGATCATACATCATTCCCTGTAGGAACACTTTCAGGCTATTCTTTTCTTCCTCTTCTTTGTTTTTATTTCTCTTGCCCAGGTTGTGCCCATGTATGCTGATATGCTGTAATCTTAAAACACCATTCTGTTTCCTCTTGCTTGCCCAAATGCAGGATTAATTTTGTTGCAGTGCCAACAAGGGTCAATATTTTGGTCTCAGAGATTGACCTTATAATTATAACATGACCTCCTTACTTATATAGTTTCATGACAAATAATTATCATCTAGGCCCAAGAGTGGTCTACTATTTGTTATTTTCATGGTATCATCCCTAGTTTTTATTTCTTCAAATTTCATAAAGGCTCATGAGTAGCCCCTTTATTTTAGAGGAAGGAAAGTCATGCTTGGGGAACTCTATGTTTTAATTTCTCACTCAGCTTGTATATTATTACTTAAAGTGAAGGTAAACTTTGATGAATGAAAGCCCGTTTTTTTAAAATACTATTAAAAACATCAAAGTTTAGAAAGCAGCCGTTTGGTTAAAAACTTGCCTGTCTTTTTTTCACAGCCAGATCAGCTTCCCCCACCCGGAGATCCTCTCTTCACACGTCAGCAATGACTAATCCAGCTTCCTCCAATCACAGCATAGCCTCAAGCAATGACTCCCCTGGGGGGAAAGCCATGATTGGAGGAAGCCGGATTAGTCATTGCTGACGTGTGAATAGAGGATCTCCGTATGGGGGTAGCTGCTCTGGCTGTGAAATGAAAAAAGGTAAGTTTTTAAACAAAACAGCTGCTTTCTAAACTTTAATGAATGAAAGTGCCCCTGTTTTTAATAGTATTTTTAAAAAATGGGCTTTAATTTATCAAAGTTTACCTTCACTTTAAGCTATATGTGTGAGTCTTTTATTTCTTGCATGCATTCTTACTATTATAGGCTGATTTATTAATGTTAATTGTCAACAACTGATTACTGACAACCTAGTAATGTAAGTTTCTTTTTGTCTCTTGGTTTGTTCCCCAATTGCGTTATATATATATATATATATATATATATATATATATATCAATAGAAATTATATATAAAAAAAATAAATGCCACTGTATACATATTATCACCATAAAAGATGATCTTAACAATAGGAGATGTCACTGGGCTTGGCAATAAGCAGTAAAGTATATAAAAGCAGTAAACTCAATGGGGCCGATTTAGCAATGCCTGGTGTACATGATACGCTGCAGCATATCCTGTCCACCAGACATCGCTGAATGCGGACAGCATAGTGAACTACTTGTGCAATGGCGCCCCCTGCAGATTTGCGGTGATTCGCCACTAGCAGTGGGGTGTCAATCAGCCCGATCGTACACGATCAGGCGGATTGCTGTACGCCGCCTCAGAGGAAGTGTATGAGTTAAGGAGCAGCGGTCTTAAGACCGCTGCTTTTTAACTCCTGTTTCCGGTGAGCCTGAAGGAAACAAGAGGAACAGGGGCCATTCGGCCCTTGATAAATCCACCCCAATGACTAGATTAAGTATTGACTAGACTAAATTAATTTATAAATCAAAATTCTCACCAGCAAAAAAAATTAAAAATCAGTTCTGTTCTTGAGTTACATCATGGAAATGAGTAAGAAATATTGACACGTTTAATTAGTGCACTGGTTTACCTTTCTAGAGAAACAGTACTTAGGGACTATAGACTACAATATTGTATTTTATTTAATATCTGCAAGAACTTTCTTGTTGGACAAGAGGAGACACATGTGGATAGATATCCAACTCAAGGAATGTTAAAATTAATCAGGGATAGTGTTTCTTCAATGGCTTGGTAACTGAGAAGTTCAAGGATCCATCCAGAGAAACATTAGATCATAGTATTGCCTTGGGTTATACCTTTTATTGAAGTGTACTCATTATCACAAAGCATTTTGTTTCTGTCTATTACATTTTAAAACCTAATAGTGGTATAAGTGACAGTACAATTGTCAAGGATAACAAACAAAAGCATATTACCTGGTACCTTGAGAACAGTTAGCTTAATACAATTCTGCAGATTTGATATGTCATCCAGAAAGAGGCAGCTGACATTGGCCTCAAAATAACAGATAAATGGGGCAGCAAGGACATATTGAAGCAAACAATATATAGCTGTTAGGGTCTAACAATGCATCTTTTATTAAGCTACATAAAGGATTTTTGCATAGAAGAAAAAATATTGCACACAAATTACAATTTCAAGGTAAATTACTTTTATTATCATCATTTATTTGTATAGTGTTGTCAGCTTCTGTAGCGCTAGGTACAGAGATAAAGGTATGCAATGAAAAAGGTGTGTGATAAGATACAAATCAATAACAGACTAAACAAAACTAGTCAACATAAAAATCAGCGCTACGATACCTTTGAAATAATAAATAGGTAAAGGATAGCAAAATGTTAGGAATATACCTAATGATAATAATAATAATAGTAATACAACATGACAATATATGACAATAAATGAACTGGATGTGAATATCTCTATAAAAGTATAAACTATAAAGAACACAACCACAAAAACAAAACAAACAACACAGGCAGGTATAATGTTGTTACCCCCAAAGTGGAAAGTCCTTGTGAATTTCAAATAGGTGGAAAATAGTCCAGCAAGGGTTAACAGGTTGTTGTAAGTCGGTGCTGCCCTCCTTCAGCGGTATTTCCAGTTAACCGCGGCACATAGTCAAAAACACATAAGAGAGGCGCACAACGAATTAAAGATTTATTCTGTATATAAAAATAAAGTGACACATAATCACTTACATCTAAAAAAGCAACGTCCAATTTGTAAGCAGCTAGAACCTGGTGATATCTCAGGAGCTGTGTTCAGACACCTCTTGTCAGCATGTTAGTTCAGTGGAACGTTTTTCCTCGACCGCACATGGCCTTTACCTCATCTGGATTGAGGTCTTTGGATAAGTTATTGCATGCCTGGATCACGGAGACGGTTTCTCTATCAGACTGTGAGACATCTGTAAGCTGGGGGACGCTCCAGGGGCCCGATCCGATATGCAGCGTCACCCGCAAAAGCCGGCGACGCCAAATTTTGCGCGGGTTTGGTATCCTATATACGGCGTAACCTAGAAGTTACGCTCATATATTTCTGCCTTCGCCCGTAGTTTTTTGGGCCATAGACAGGTATACCAAACCCGCGCAGTTTGGTATCCAATATACAGGGTAAGGACTTACGTGGCAAAAATGGAGAAATCTTACTCCATTTTCACCTCACCACAAAATGCAGCTGTAGTAAGCCTTACGCTGAGTATTGGAGCCCCGTAACTCCCTAAACTACCTGCCTAATAAAACCTAACACCCAACGCATGAGCAATGTCTATCTACCTGTCAACCGCGAAATGCTAAATAAAACCTAACACCTAACGCATGCGCAATGTCTATCTACCTGTCAACCGCGATCCCCCGCCACAATCCCTAATAAAGTATTTAACCCTAAACCACCGCTCCCGGACCCCGCCGCCACCTACATTAAATGTATAACCCCCTAATGTCATTCCCCTACACCGTCGCCACCTACATTACATACCCCCTAATGTGAGCCCCTTACACCGCCGCCATCTACATTACATACCCCCTAATGTGAGCCCCTTACACCGCCGCCATCTACATTACATACCCCCTAATGTGAGCTCCTACCCGCCGTCAGCTATATTAAAATGATTAACCCCTAATCTAATCCCCCTACCCCGCTGCCAGCTATATTAAATTATTAACCCCTAATCTAATCCCCCTACACCGCCGCCAGCTATATTAAATACATTAACCCCTAATCTAATCCCCCTAAAGTAATCACCTCTATTACCAGCCCTTAAAAGGGCCTTTTGCGTGACATTGCCCCAAAGTAACAGCTCTATTGCCAGCCCTTAAAAGGGCTTTTTGCGGGGCTTTGCCCCAAAGTAACCAGCTCTTTTACCAGCCCTTAAAAGGGCTTTTGGCGGGGCATTGTCACAAAGAAATCAGCTCTTTTGCCTATAATCTAAATCCCCCTATACCGCCGCCACCTATAATAAATGTATTACCCCCTAATCTAATCCCCCTACACCGCCGCCACCCATATTAAATAGATTAACCCCTAATCTGACCCCCTACACCACCGCCACCTATATTAACTATATTAACCCTAATTATATTAGGGTTAATATAGTTAATATAGTTATATATATATATATATATATATATATATATATTAACTATATTAACCCTAATTATATAAGGGTTAATATAGTTAATATTGTTATTATATTATATATATATTAAGTATAAGAACCCTATCTAACTCTAACACCCCTAACTAAATTCTTATTAAAATAAATCTAATTAATATTAATATTATTAATTAAAATATTCCTATTTAAATCAAAATACTTACCTATAAAATAAACCCTAAGATAGCTACAATGTAATTAATAATTACATTGTAGCTTTTTTAGGGTTTATATTTATTTTACAGGTAACTTGGTATTTATTTTAACTAGGTACAATAGCTATTAAATAGTTAATAAATATTTAATAGCTACCTTGTTAAAATAATTACCAATTTACCTGTAAATAAATCCTAACCTAAGTTACAAATACACCTACACTATCAATAAATTAAATAAACTACAAATATCTAAACTAAAATACAATTAAATAAACTAAACTAAATTACAAAAAAACAAACACTAAATTACAAAAAATAAAAAGATTACAAGAATTTTAAGCTAATTACACCTATTCTAAGCCCCCTAATAAAATAACAAAGCCCCCCAAAATAAAAAAAAATCCCTACCCTAAACTAAATTACAAAAGTTAACAGCTCTATTACCAGCCCTTAAAAGGGCTTTTTGCGGGGCATGCCCCAAAGAAATCAGCTCTTTTGCCTGTAAAAAAAAACACAATACCACCCCCCAACATTACAACCCACCACCCACATACCCCTACTCTAAACCCACCCAAACCCCCCTTAAAAAAACCTAATACTAAGCCCCAGAAGATCTCCCTACCTTGAGTCGTCTTCACCCTCCGGGCCGAACTCTTCATCCAATCCGGGCGATGTCTTCATCCAAGCGGCAAACAAGAAGTCTTCCATCCAATCAGATTCAAGTTCCGATCAGATCAGATTCAAGTTCAATCCGATTGGCTGATCCAATCAGCCAATCAGACTGAGCTCGCATTCTATTGGCTGTTACGATCAGCCAATAGAATGCGAGCTCAATCTGATTGGCTGATTGGATCAGCCAATCGGATTGAACTTGAATCTGATTGGCTGATTGAATCAGCCAATCTGATTTTCTTACCTTAATTCCGATTGGCTGATAGAATCCTATCAGCCAATGGGAATTCGACGGACGCCATCTTGGATGACATGGTTGATTAAATACCTGTTCTATGTTAATTTTTTTTTTTCATATATTGTGTATTATTATTGTTTTTTGTATTTTATTGTACCCTATGTTATCAATGCAATGTCTTGTGGACCCAGGACATACTTGAAAACGAGAGAAATCTCAATGTATCCTTCCTGGTAAAATATTTTATAAATAAATAAATAAATAAATAAATACATTTTATAAATAAATGACGTCATTTAAAGGAAACTTCATTCGTCGGGCCAGATGGATGTTCCGCGTCGGAGGGCTGAAGAAAGAAGATTGAAGATGCCGCTTGGAAGAAAACTTCGCCCCGATGGAGGACCTCTTATTTGCAGCTTGGATGAAGACATCGCCGGATGGAAGACTTCTTCTTTGCCGCTTGGATGAAGACATCGCCGGATGGAAGACTTCTTGTTTGCCGCTTGGATGAAGACATCGCCTGGATTGGATGAAGAGTTCGGCCCGGCTGGGTGAAGACGACTCAAGGTAGGGAGATCTTCTGGGGCTTAGTGTTAGGTTTTTTAAGGGAGGTTTGGGTGGGTTTAGAGTAGGGGTATGTGGGTGGTGGGTTGTAATGTTGGGGGGTGGTATTGTGTTTTTTTTACAGGCAAAAGAGCTGATTTCTTTGGGGCATGCCCCGCAAAAAGCCCTTTTAAGGGCTGGTAATAGAGCTGTTAACTTTTGTAATTTAGTTTAGGGTAGGGAATTTTTTTTATTTTGGGGGAATTTGTTATTTTATTAGGGGGCCTTTGTTATTTTATTAGGGGGCTTAGAATAGGTGTAATTAGCTTAAAATTCTTGTAATCTTTTTTATTTTTTGTAATTTAGTGTTTGTTTTTTTGTAATTTAGTTTAGTTTATTTAATTGTATTTTAGTTTAGATATTTGTAGTTTATTTAATTTATTGATAGTGTAGGTGTATTTGTAACTTAGGTTAGGATTTATTTTACAAGTAAATTGGTAATTATTTTAACAAGGTAGCTATTAAATAGTTATTAACTATTTAATAGCTATTGTACCTAGTTAAAATGAATACCAAGTTACCTGTAAAATAAATATAAACCCTAAAATAGCTACAATGTAATTATTAATTACATTGTAGCTATCTTAGGGTTTATTTTATAGGTAAGTATTTCGATTTAAATAGGAATATTTTAATTAATAATATTAATATTAATTAGATTTATTTTAATAAGAATTTAGTTAGGGGTGTTAGAGTTAGATAGGGTTATTATACTTAATATATATAATATAATAACAATATTAACTATATTAACCCTAATATAATTAGGGTTAATATAGTTTAATATATATATATATATATATATATATATATATATAATATAACTATATTAACTATATTAACCCTAATATAATTAGGGTTAATATAAATAATATAGGTGTAGGGGGGTCAGATTAGGGGTTAATCTATTTAATATAGGTGGCGGTGTAGGGGGATTAGATTAGGGGGTAATACATTTATTATAGGTGGCGGCGGTATAGGGGGATTTAGATTATAGGCAAAAGAGCTGAATTCTTTGTGACAATGCCCCGCCAAAAGCCCTTTTAAGGGCTGGTAAAAGAGCTGGTTACTTTGGGGCAAAGCCCCGCAAAAAGACCTTTTAAGGGCTGGCAATAGAGCTGTTTACTTTGGGGTAATGCCACGCAAAAAAAAACCTTTTCAGGGCTATTTGTAGGGTTAGACTTAGGTTTAGTGGTAGGGATAGTTTAGTATTTTAGGGGTTAATTAATTTAATATAGGTGGCGACGGTGTAGGGGGATTAGATTAGGGGTTAATTAATTTAATATAGGTGGCGGCGGTATAGGGGGATTAGATTAGGGGTTAATTCATTTAATATCGCTGGCGGCGGTGTAGGGGGATTAAATTAGGGTTAATTAATTTAATATAGCTGGCGGCGGTGTAGGGGGATTAAATTAGGGTTAATAATTGTAATATAGCTGGTGGCGGGGTAGGAGCTTACATTAGGGGGTAGTTAATGTAGCTGGCGGCGGGGTAGGAGCTCACATTAGGGGGTAGTTAATGTAGCTGGCGGTGGGGTAGGAGCTCACATTAGGGGGTAGTTAATGTAGCTGGCGGCGGGGTAGGAGATCACATTAGGGGGTAGTTAATGTAGCTGGTGGCGGGGTAGGAGCTCACATTAGTGGGTAGTTAATGTAGCCGGCGGCGGTGTAAGGGGCTCACTTTAGCATCTGATGGCGCCGTATGTTGGATAGCTCGAGTTGCGAGCTGAAACTATGGGCGGCGGGGGTTCCCTCGCTTGCGCCGCAAACTACGATCTATATCGGATCGCGCCCCAGACTCTTTGTCATCAGTGACGTCAGACGCCAATTCGTGTGCGGTTGAGGAAAAACATTCCACTAAACTAACACGCTGACAAGAGGTGTCTGAACACAGCTCCTGAGATATCACCGGGTTCTAGCTGCCTACAAATTGGACGTTGCTTTTTTAGATGTAAGTGCTTATGTGTCACTTTATTTTATTTATTTATTTATTTATTTTTATTTATTCATTTTTATTATCATTATTTAGCAGCATGGTACAAAAGGATGTCATTGTTGATACAAAAGTTTAAACAGAAACAAAAGAGGGAGAAACAAACAGTCTCCAAAACAAAGGAGAACAAACTCCCGTATAGTAAAATGAAATAGTAGAGCTAGACTGTCCGTGATAAATCCATTTGAAAACAGTAGCCCCACTCCATATAAATGCATGGTGATTGACAATGACACCAATGTACAAAACATAACTGAAACAACAACAAAACTATGCTGAAATTTCTTAATTTAAGATCACTTTGTATTTATTCTACACATCTAGTGGTATCCCTCGACTTTGTATTTAACTATCAACCTTTGAGAGAAGTGCTAAGCTAAAGATGTCATTATTAGAGTATCAGGCAGGGGTGGGACCACGTCAGCCATACCCCGCTAAGATAACACTAGGCCTGTCATTCCTCCTAGGACACTCCTGTAACTTGTGTAAAGCTCCCCCCTTCTATCTTCAGATCGTTTTGGATTTCCTCCCAGATGAATTTTAAATCATGGAAGAATCCTAACCTATTTGATTTAAAGAAACCGTATTCTTCCATTCTCAAGGTATCTGTCATGTGAGAGTGCCAGTCCTTTCGGGTCGGCAGATTTGAGATTTCCAGAGCCTAGCGACTAATTAGTCGTGTTCTTAATTTACATTTACATTTAGGTAACAGGTTCAGTAGGGCCGTTGTCGGGTCTAGCTGATAGGAATCCCCCCGCCCCATTATGACTTGAAGGATATTCTGTATGCCCTCCCAAAAAGGTGACAATTTAGGACATGCCCACCATATGTGTGTCATCATCCCCCTTTCCCCACAACCCCTCCAACAAAGGTCCGACGAGGCAGGGAAAATGCATTTAAGTCTGGTAGGTGTCAAGTACCACCTAGTCAGGAGTTTGTAATTTGTCTCTAAAAATCTAGCTGAGGGTTAAAAATTTTAACCCACTCTGCTTCTGTGATAGTCTTATTCAATTCCCTATGCCAGCATTCTATATAATCAGGAAGTTTCGAGCTATGTGCATTAACTAGGAGTCTCTTAGCCCACAATAAGGTGTGATGTGCTGAACTTGTCATAGCGCATGTCTGTTCGAAGGGTGTGAGATTTCTTGTAAGTGACTGTTTGAGAGGGTGGGTATGGAGAAAATGGTGAACTTGGTTATATTTTAGCCACCTAACAAAAACTTCACCTAGGATGTCTGAAACGTCTGACCTGTTTTTGAGTTTGCCCTCACTGAGTAAATTAAATAGGGGAACCGTGTAACCCATCTCCCAATTATTCAGGTTACTCCTGTCAAACATTACCCCCCCCCAATAGCTCAGCATTCTGGGAAATTGGAGACATGGGTGATCTGAGTGTTGATATTCCTGGGAATCTCTTTATCAAAGTGTCCCATAATTCGAACACATGGTGTAAAAGCGGGTATGCCTTCAACCATGGGGGTCGATTCTGCCCTGCTATCCAACATAAAGCTCCCGGAGAGGGGGAGTGAAGTATACATACATAGTTGCCTTCTTAACTCTGGGTTTTATGCTACCCCAAACAAAGGAATCTAAAACGTGTTGTATCTGAGTAAGGAGGCCCTGTGGTAGGGTGATAGGGACAGCTTGAATCGCGTACAGCAATCTAGAGAGTACATTCATTTTCAAAATTTGGAGTCTACCCCACCATGAAAAGGGATGGTCCTTCCAAGTCTTTAAATCTGTCGATATAGTATTAAGTAGATTAGTGAAGTTAAGCTCTAGGAGGGCTTTTGTGTTTGGAGCAAGATACATCCCCAAATATTTGATTGCTTGTGGTTGGTGTTTAAGAGTGCAGGACTGTAACAGGGTCTGAAATTCTTGAGGTGGGAGGGAGATATTTAAGATTTCTGACTCTTGTTCATTAATTCTGAAATTGGAAAAGTCACCAAATTGTTTGAGAACTTTCAGGACCTCAGGGACAGATGTCTGGGGTGATGATAACGTGAACAGGACATCGTCTGCGTATAGCGAGAGTTTACAATCTAAAGGGCCTCCTTTAATGCCGGAAACCAGTGGATTATTTCTTATTTTCTGTGTTAAGACTTCCATGCTGATTATGAATAAGATAGGGGAAAGCGGACAACCCTGCCTTGTGCCATTGTGGATAAAGAAAGGATCGGAAATCATATTATTTACTGTAACCCTTGCTGAAGGTGCATGATAAAGGCTCTGAATTCTACGAAGCTGATGGTGCATGATAAAGGCTCTGAATTCTATGAAGCATACCCTCCCCCAGACCCACCTCCCTAATTGTAGCAAATAAAAAATCCCAGTTTAGGCGATCAAACGCTTTCTCAGCGTCTGTGGAAATAACCACCATATCCGTGTTTGTATGTTTAGCGTGATCTATTAATTAAAGTGATCTGATAGTGTTATCCCTGGCCTCTTGACCAGGCACAAAGCCAGCCTGATCAGAGTGGATAATCTGTGGGAATATTCGGTTCAACCTATTAGCCAGTATTTTTGTAAAGATTTTTAAATCAGTGTTCAATAAAGAGATGGGCCTGTAATTACCGGGATGTGTGGGGGATTTACCTGGTTTGGGATAACTGAAATCTGGGCTTCTAAGTATTCTGGGGGGAGATGTCCTTCCTTATCTATATACCTATATAACTCTAATAGATGTGGCGCTAAGATATACTTATATGTTTTGTAATATGTAATATATGTTTTGTAATATTTGTTTGAAAACCTGTCTGGTCCAGGACTTTTATGTGATAGAAGGTCATTAATAACTTTCAGTATTTCATGTAGTTTGATCAGTTTGTCTAAGCTCTCTTTGTCCTCTCTTTGAATCTTACTCAAATCTGCACTTTGAATATAAGTGTCTAATAATTCTGCTTGCGTTACCTGCTCATTACAGGGGAGATTGTAAAGATTCCCATAGTAGGTCATGAATGATTTAGCTATCAGATTTGAGTCCGATGTTTACGTGCCGTCGTCTGCTGTTATATTGAGAATGTAGTTGTGTAATGTTTTATGCTCTAAGGCCCTAGCGAGCAGGGTACCAGATTTGTTACCTCCATGGAAGTATATCTTCCTAAGATATAAAGCCTTTACGCATGCCTCCTTATGTAAGTAGTTTTGTAGCTGGGATCGTGATGTGACTAGCGCCTGCAAAAGATCCTGTCTCTGGGGATCACTTTTATGTGAAATTTCGTCAGTTTGTACTTTCTGTAGTAGTGTTTTGTATTGTGCTAGCGAAGAACGCTTTTTAATAGCTTTCTGTTTCAGCAACAACCCCCTGAGAACAGCCTTATGTGCGAACCAAATCATTGGAGTGTACGTCGTGGAGTTGCAGTTTAGCTGAAAGTACTCTGTCAAAGCTTCCTGGGTTTGTTGTATGACATTGACTAGTGGGTAATGTAGTATAGCCTCATCCAGTCTCCAGTGAAACCGGTGTATTGGCCAGGTCAGAGTCAATGATATTGAGGAGTGGCCAGACCATGTTATTGGAGAAATATCAGCATCTGTAACTAATGGCATATTACTATGGTTAATAAACCAATAGTCTATGCGTGAGTATGATTTGGCTGGATTAGAATAAAATGAATAGTTGCGTGCGATGGGGTGAAGTGTGCGCCAGGTGTCCAAAAGGGTGAGGCCCCTTAATGTGTTAAGAATTAGATTTCTAGTTTTAGACGTAGTGATACTGCGGCCTTGTGAACAATCTAAGGTCGGGAACAATGCTACATTTAGATCTCCCCCTTACAGGAGTGTGCCTTTTTGGATCTCTAGGAGTTAGTTACTGACTGTCGTCAAAAAGTGGGCTTGTCCTGTGTTGGATGCGTATACGTTAGCCAGGGTAATTGGTCTATTAAACAACATACCCACTAGTATTATATAGTGACCTTCCCTATCCACCAATTTCTCCAACAGCTGGAAGTGTGTATTTTTATTGAATAATATTCCCACCCCATTCTTTTTCTCTGTGTTAGAGTGAAGGTACAAAGTGGGGAAGTCTCTAGATTTGAATGTAGGTTCTTTGTTGGCGACAAAATGGGTTTCTTGAACAAAAATAATGTTAGCTTTTTCTTTTCTCCCCCAATTAAGCGCTATGGATCTTTTAGTTGGGGAATTTAGGCCCTTACAGTTTTAAAAGATTAGTTTAATTTCCTTAATTTGTGTACCTGCATCGGTGTTGTGGGATAAAGCTCATTACCTTACGTCGGAGGAGTTGCCCAGTCATGTAGCGTCTATTCTCAGCCATCGCAGTGTCAAAGAAAACTGCACCAATGAAGTGTTGGTTTGGCCCACCCCTGCCTGTGGTTAGATAGTGGATGGAAATAACTCTCTTATACGTGTATGCAAAAACATCTCTTAGTCCTGGATCAGAAGTAAGCAATACAAAAGTATCATTATTTCGGCATAAACAACAAAACAATAAACAATACAACCAAACAATAAACCTGAAAACAAAAAACATTTCATAACAAAAATTCCCTGTAAAACCTTCCCAAGTAATATTGGGGTTCATAGGGGAATTAGTTCAACCCAATGAGGTTGAAAGGTACATGTGAAGGAGAGAAACAGTGTTAAAGGGGAGAAAAGGGGAGAGAGAAGACCATAGCATAAACAATCTATCTCAGGAGCAAATGAAACATAGCACAAAAGTAAGACCATGATAATAATCATGCTTAAGGCTAATCTCAGGAATGTCTCAAGTATCTTTATCGGTGGGCCAGGCCTTCACTGCCATTGGAACTGTATAGATAGTCTAAAGCTCCCTCAACTCAGGTCTAGATCTGCTGGCCCTTTCCGATGTTTTGATGCGTCATCTCTAGATCTTTTCTTTGCCGCTTTCGTCCATTGAGGACGTTGAGGTTTCGGCGGTGCTGAATTTCTTTGTGAGTCAGAGATATCCGAAGGTTCCAATGAAGGGAGGGTAGGTTTTGGTATGCCCAGTGTTTGGCAAAAGTGGTCCAGATCTTATAGTGTCCTGTATGTTGCAAGTTTGTTGTTCTTCAGTACTCTCAAACTGAAGGAGAATCCCCATTTGTAGGGCAGACCGTGATCTCTCAGATGAAGCGTGAGGAATATTATTTCTTTGCGGTTTTGTAAGGTGATAGGGCTGAGGTCTGTGTAAAATTGAAGCGTGTCACCATTCAAAGTGAAGGGTTGTTGTTTTCTTGTAGCATTTAATATTGCTTCTTTATCGGTATATCTGTGAAACTTCAGGATTATATCCCTTGGAGGCTCTCCATCCCGTGGCTTGGGTCTTAAAGCTCTGTGTGCCCTGTCTATCGCTACATCAGGTAGCTGCTGATTATTTAGTAGTTGTTTGAAGATGTTTTGTAGATGTGAGGGGAGAGTGTCGCTCGTGACTTTTTCAGAGACACCCCGAATGCATAGATTTTGTCTCCTACCCCTGTTGTCGAGGTCTTCTAGCTTGGATTGGAGATATTCAATTTGTGATTCCTGGGTCTCCATTTTCCTGTTGATTAGGTCCATGTTGGATGTAGTCTCTTCCTTTAATTCTTCCAAATAGGCGACTCTGCCTCCCAGATCTGCAACTTCTTTCTTTATTTCTGTTAAACCCTCTTTCAGCATCTTACTGACCTTTTGAAAAAAAGAGGAGAGGTCTGCTTTGGTCGGGAGATCCTTAAGGTGAGCTTTAGTTATAGGTGATTCTCTGTCAGGAGGAATTGGATCTTGTTGCTCTTCTTGAGACATTTGTGAATTATCATCTTCCTCCACAGTTTGAGAGTGTATAGCTTTAAAGAATGTGTTCATCTTTGAAGTAGAAGTAGCATGTGGCTTTGTACCCTTGTCCACCCGGGGCACTCTCCTAGATGCCATAGTGTGATGCAGATAAACAGTAGCTATACCAGGTTATAGAGAGTGGTGTGGAGTTCAGTCAGAGCATATGCATATGATGTTGCAGACTTTAAATTGCAATGAGATGAATGCAAAAAAAAAAAAAAAACGATTCAGGTAATAATCCCCTATCAAATGACAGTCTCTGTGTTTATAAGCAGATTCCTCCTGTTGCTGTGATTATCTGTGCTGTGCTTCAATTGGGGTTTCTGATACAGTCATGCAGGGGCCCAGTAAGTGTGCTTATTAAGTTGTTAAATGCAGCAAACACCAAGCCTTTTAACACATCAGTTAGGGTTTCTATACACCAATCTTTGATCTTCTGTAGCTAAACAGGATTGTAAGGGCCTGAGGCTGTACATTTAGGCAAGGCCTTAATAGCTACAGGGTTTCCCTGGCAATTCAGCAGGGGCCCGTTTTTAAAAGGCTTTTCTTTCAGCTTTTTATCCCCCCCAAAAAAATAAACGATTCAGGTAATAATCCCCTATCAACTGGCAGTCTCTGTGTTTATAAGCAGATTCCTCATGTTGCTGAGATTATCTATGCTGTGCTTCAAATGGGGTTTCTGATACAGTCATGCAGGGGCCCAGTAAGTGTGCTTATTAAGTTGTTAAATACAGCAAACACCAACGGCTAGATTTAGAGTTTTGTCGTAACGACCCGCGTAGCTAACGCTGGCTTTTTTCTGGCCGCTCCATTAAAATAACTCTGGTATTGAGAGTCCATATAATGTCAGCGTTAGGCTCCAAAAAAGGAGCGTAGAGCATATTTAACGCAGCTTCAACTCTCGATACCAGAGTTGCTTACGGACGCGGCCAGCCTCAAAAATGTGCTCGTGCACGATTCCCCCATAGGAAACAATGGGGCTGTTTGAGCTGAAAAAAAACCTAACACCTGCAAAAATGCCGCGTTCAGCTCCTAACGCAGCCCCATTGATTGCTATGGGGAAACACTTCCTACGTCTGCACCTAACACTCTAACATGTACCCCGAGTCTAAACACCCCTAACCTTACACTTATTAACCCCTATTCTGCCGCCCCTGCTATCGCTGACCCCTGCATATTATTTTTAACCCCTAATCTGCCGCTCCGTAAACCGCCGCTACTTACATTATCCCTATGTACCCCTAATCTGCTGCCACTAACACCGCTGACCCCTATATTATATTTATTAACCCCTAATCTGCCCCCCACAACGTCGCCTCCACCTGCCTACACTTATTAACCCTTAATTTGCCGACCGGACCTGAGCGCTACTATAATAAAGTTATTAACCCCTAATCCGCCTAACTAACCCTATAATAAATAGTATTAACCCCTAATCTGCCCTCCCTAACATCGCCGACACCTAACTTCAATTATTAACCCCTAATCTGCCGACTGGAGCTCACCGCTATTCTCATAAATGTATTAACCCCTAAAGCTAAGTTTAACCCTAACACTAACACCCCCCTAAATTAAATATAATTTTAGCTAACGAAATTAATTATCTCTTATTAAATAAATTATTCCTATTTAAAGCTAAATACTTACCTGTAAAATAAATCCTTATATAGCTACACTATAAATTATAATTATATTATAGCTATTTTAGGATTAATATTTATTTTACAGGCAACTTTGTATTTATTTTAACCAGGTGCAATAGCTATTAAATAGTTAATAACTATTTAATAGTTACCTAGTTAAAATAATAACAAAATTACCTGTAAAATAAATCCTAACCTAAGTTACAATTAAACCTAACACTACACTATCATTAAATTAATTAAATAAAATATCTACAATTACCTACAATTAAACCTAACACTACACTATCAATAAATTAATTAAATACAATACCTACAAATAACTACAATGAAATAAACTAACTAAAGTACAAAAAATAAAAAAGAACTAAGTTACAAAAAATAAAAAAATATTTACAAACATAAGGAAAATCTTACAACAATTTTAAACTAATTACACCTACTCTAAGCCCCCTAATAAAATAACAAAGCCCCCCAAAATAAAAAATGCCCTACCCTATTCTAAATTACTAAAGTTAAAAGCTCTTTTACCTTACCAGCCCTGAACAGGGCCCTTTGCGGGGCATGCCCCAAAGAATTCAGCTCTTTTGCCTGTAAAAAAAAACATACAATACCCCCCCCAACATTACAACCCACCACCCACATACCCCTAATCTAACCCAAACCCCTTAAATAAACCTAACACTAAGCCCCTGAAGATCATCCTACCTTGTCTTCACCATACCAGGTTCACCGATCGGTCCTGGCTCCAAAATCTTCATCCAACCCAAGCGGGGGCTGGCGATCCATCTTCCGGCGGTTGAAGAGGTCCAGAAGAGGCTCCAAAGTCTTCATCCTATCCGGGAAGAAGAGTAGATCCGGACCGGCAACCATCATCTTCCAAGCGGCATCTTCTATCTTCATCCGATGAGGACCGGCTCCATCCTGAAGACCTCCACCGTGGACCCATCTTCATCCTGCGACGTCCAACTGAAGCATGACGGTTCCTTTAAGGGACGTCATCCAAGATGGCGTCCCTCGAATTCCGATTGGCTGATAGGATTCTATCAGCCAATCGGAATTAAGGTAGGAATATTCTGATTGGCTGATGGAATAAGCCAATCAGAATCAAGTTCAATCCGATTGGCTGATCCAATCAGCCAATCAGATTGAGTTCGCATTCTATTGGCTGATCGGAACAGCCAATAGAATGCAAGCTCAATCTGATTGGCTGATTGGATCAGCCAATCGGATTGAACTTGATTCTGATTGGCTTATTCCATCAGCCAATCAGAATATTCCTACCTTAATTCCGATTGGCTGATAGAATCCTATCAGCCAATCGGAATTCGAGGGACGCCATCTTGGATGACGTCCCTTAAAGGAACCGTCATGCTTCAGTTGGACGTCGCAGGATGAAGATGGGTCCACGGTGGAGGTCTTCAGGATGGAGCCGGTCCTCATCGGATGAAGATAGAAGATGCCGCTTGGAAGATGATGGTTGCCGCTCCGGATCTACTCTTCTTCCCGGATAGGATGAAGACTTTGGAGCCTCTTCTGGACCTCTTCAGCCGCCGGATGATGGATCGCCAGCCCCCGCTTGGGTTGGATGAAGATTTTTGAGCCAGGACCGATCGGTGAACCTGGTATGGTGAAGACAAGGTAGGATGATCTTCAGGGGCTTAGTGTTAGGTTTATTTAAGGGGGGGTTGGATTAGATTAGGGGTATGTGGGTGGTGGGTTGTAATGTGGGGGGGGGGATTGTATGTTTTTTTTTACAGGCAAAAGAGCTGAATTCTTTGGGGCATGCCCCGCAAAGGGCCCTGTTCAGGGCTGATAAGGTAAAAGAGCTTTGAACTTTAGTAATTTAGAATAGGGTAGGGCATTTTTTTTTGGGGGGGGGGCTTTGTTATTTTATTAGGGGGCTTAGAGTAGGTGTAATTAGTTTAAAATTGTTGTAAGATTTTTCTTATGTTTGTAAATATTTTTTTATTTTTTGTAACTTAGTTCTTTTTTTATTTTTTGTACTTTAGATAGTTTATTTCATTGTAGTTATTTGTAGGTATTGTATTTAATTAATGTATTGATAGTGTAGTGTTAGGTTTAATTGTAGGTAATTGTAGGTATTTTATTTAATTAATTTAATGATAGTATAGTGTTAGGTTTAATTGTAACTTAGGTTAGGATTTATTTTACAGGTAATTTTGTAATTATTTTAACTATTTTAGCTATTAAATAGTTCTTAACTATTTAATAGCTATTGTACCTGGTTAAAATAAATACAAAGTTACCTGTAAAATAAATATTAATCCTAAAATAGCTATAATATAATTATAATTTATATTGTAGCTATATTAGGATTTATTTTACAGGTAAGTATTTAGCTTTAAATAGGAATAGTTTATTTAATAAGAGTTAATTAATTTTGTTAGATTTAAATTATATTTAAGTTAGGGGGGTGTTAGTGTTAGGGTTAGGCTTAGCTTTAGGGGTTAATACATTTATTAGAATAGCGGTGAGCTCCAGTCGGCAGATTAGGGGTTAATGCTTGAAGTTAGGTGTCGGCGATGTTAGGGAGGGCAGATTAGGGGTTAATACTATTTATTATAGGGTTAGTGAGGCGGATTAGGGGTTAATAACTTTATTATGATAGGGGTGCGGTCCGCTCGGCAGATTAGGGGTTAATAAGTGTAGGCAGGTGGAGGCGACGTTGTGGGGGGCAGGTTAGGGGTTAATAAATATAATATAGGGGTCGGCGGTGTTAGGGGCAGCAGATTAGGGGTACATAAGGATAACATAGGTGGCGGTCGGCAGATTAGGGGTTAAAAAAATTTAATCGAGTGGCGGCGATGTGGGGGGACCTCGGTTTAGGGGTACATAGGTAGTTTATGGGTGTTAGTGTACTTTAGAGTACAGTAGTTAAGAGCTTTATGAACCGGCGTTAGCCCAGAAAGCTCTTAACTACTGACTTTTTTCTGCGGCTGGAGTTTTGTCGTTAGAATTCTAACGCTCACTTCAGACACGACTCTAAATACCGGAGTTAGAAAAATCCCATTGAAAAGATAGGATACGCAATTGACGTAAGGGGATCTGCGGTATGGAAAAGTCGCGGCTGAAAAGTGAGCGTTAGACCCTTTTTTGAGTGACTCCAAATACCGGAGGTAGCCTAAAACCAGCGTTAGGAGCCTCTAACGCTGGTTTTCACGGCTACCGCCAAACTCCAAATCTAGGCCCAAGCCTTTTAACACATCAGTTAGGGTTTCTATACACCAGCTTTTGATCTTCTGTAACTAAACAGGATTGTAAGGGCCTGAGGCTGTAAATATAGGCAAGGCCTTAATAGCTACAGGGTTTCCCTGGCAATTCAGCAGGGGCCCATTTTTAAAATGCTTTTATTTCAGCTTTTTATCCCTTAAACATATGTTCATGCCCTCTGTCTACCTGTATATGACCGCTGGCTCTTCTGCCCCTCTGATGACCGCTCTGATCATTAGATAGTCCAGTTAGTTGTGATGTTAATAATAGCTGGTATGGGGTTTCCAGGCAAAACAGCCAGGGTGCATCATGATAGAAGGCTCTAACTCAGTCAAAACAGCTCTTTTCTGCATAAAAAATATGCAATCTTGTTCCCCATTCTCTCCCCTCACTTCTCACTTGGTTCTGTCAGTCCAAACATGTCTGGACCAGCGATAATCTCCCTCAATGCCAGGTCAAATGTGGAGCTTCAGCAGGAAACATCCATGTCAGTTCATGGCTAGCTCCGCCTCGTCACTTTATTTTTATATACAGAATAAATCTTTAATTTGTTGTGCGCCTCTCTTATGTGTTTTTTACTTAGTTTTAAACGAAACTAGTACAGGAGGAGGAGAGCAATGCTCCAAAGAGCTTACAATCTACAGGTTGAGGGGGCAGAGACATAAGGTTTGGGGTAGCTTTTCACATTGGTTTGAGTTATGGGTAAGAAGAAATGTGGATGAGAAATGGTAAGCCCAGGGGCGCAACTAACAGTGGTGCAAAGGTCGCCATTGCGACCGGGCCCAGCAGGTCTCTCACACAAGGGGGGCCCAAGGCAGATGGTTGTTATTTCTCTTTTTTTATTATTACTATTTTTTTATTTTTTCTCCCCAAGTACCTTCGATTCACATATTATTTAATTTAATCATTTTGTAATTTGCAGCAGCAGGGGGCAGCAGCCGGCATGCCAGATGAGATTGCACTTGACTTAGTGTGTTGTCATGAGTGAGTGACTCGCTGCTGGATAAGCCTCTCTGAATAGGTGAGATTTCAAATAGCATCTGAAGCTATACAAGAGTCTGATTGAGTGTGATAGAGAGTTCCAAAGGACAGGGTTCCAGAAAGAGGCCATGTAAAAATCATGTATCAAGACTGCAAATGGATGGCTCTGAATTAGATGTTAGCAAGATTTACATTCTATTTAATGCAAGGCGAATGTGTAATAATATGATTTAAGAAGACTTAAGTATCTTATCTAAAAAACTACAATATTGCCTAATGCTAAGACAAATGTTTTGTGAGACCCCAATTTATCTTCTAGTCATATTACTCTGAAATACACATTCCAGTGTTGTTTATATTCTGCACAGAGCAGTACAACATATTGCAGTTGTGCCTTTGGAAATGAACCATCTTTAGGTTCCCGCCACCAAGCAAGATTGAGAATTTCCTAAGCTTTCTAGGTTCACAGTACTGTAAATCTCTTAACCTAAAACTGGGAAATGGTACCTTCCATCTTACCACCTTCCAACTTGGCCTTGTTTAGGTTGGCATCGGGGATTGGTCTTTTCTCCAGATTCCCTCTAATTTGGATGTTGCAGGTGATATGCCATTTTATAAACAGATTCCCAGGGGCAGAACTAACATTGATGCAGCAGGTGCAGTGGCACCGAGCCCAAGTGCTGAGGGGGAGGGGACCATAGCAGTCAGACTTTAAATAGGCTTGTGCAGAATGTGTACAATCCTAGTACAGGTGAGCCTTTTACTAGTGCAGGTTGCAAGTGTACCTATCTATCTATCTATCTATCTATCTATCTATCTATCTGTATGTCTGTCTGTCTGTCAATATATCTATCTATCTGTCTGTCTGTCTATCTATCTATCTTTCTATTTATATATTTCTCCTCAAAATCGTTATATAGAGTTACCTTTTGGGGGGGGGGGCAAAAATGTTTTTGCACCAGGGCCCTCTGTTGATTAGGTCCGCTACCGCAGATTCCCATGGAATGGATGACTGCCAGTGATCTGCTAGCAGTTTGAAAAAAGCAAGATATAAGGGAACCATCATATTCCTTGTTTATAAAATTATTAAATGAGGATAAAGATTGTATATCCTAAACTATTGTTTCTCAACTGTGGTCCTCAAGTACCCTCAACAGGCCAGCTTTTCATTATAACTGAACTAGTGCACAGGTGAAATAATCAGCTGATGGGTGAGCAGGTTAGTAACCATGGTGTTACTGTGTAGCTGATTTCTTCACCTGTGCACTGGTTCAGCTATAATGAAAAGCTGGCCTTTTGGGGGTACTTGAGGACCACGGTTGAGAAACACTGTCCTAAACTATGCAAATATTCATAAACAAAAGAGGACCCATCATGTGCATATTAGTGGTTCAATCAAATGGGAAAATTCATGAAGACACAGGGGGCATATTTATCAAGCTGTCCACCTGCTCTAAGGCCGTGGACAGAAATCACCAGAATTTAACCAGATCAAATGCGATAGGGTTGATTAACACCCCCTGCTAGCGGCTGATTGGTCGCAAATCTGCAGGGGGCGAACTGCTGGTGCAATGATAAATGCCAACAGCGCATGCTGTCGGCATTTATGGTTGTGCAGCGGACATGATCCGCTATATCAGATCATGTCCACTCGCACCATAGTAAATAGGCCCCAGGGTATTCACATGTAGTTGCAGCACCCTAGTGTGCTGATTGAGACATTCTGGATACTCGCAGTGCTTCAGCTCACTGAACTCCGGGTACTGGTACTTCCAAAGCCATTCACTAGAGGGAGATCTCATACAAAGGTTACATAAATGTTGCACAATAATACTGGTTATCGGGTAAAATCAATTTTAATAAAACATAAGTAACAACCAATATAAAGTCGCTACCAATCAGATTACTTATTTTCAAATACCGAGTAATAAAACATCACATAGTTCACATTAACATCAACAATCCCAAAACATGAAAGTTTTTATAAAGTAAAATTTATCAATATTATTTAGTGTGAGACTCAGCATTTGCACACAGAAAACCCAGTGTTCCACTAATCACTAAAATGCCACGTTATCCATATATCTTCCTCATTTTCCTATATATTATAGAATGAGAGTTTTGAATAGAAACCTCCCCCTCTCTGTGTGCAATGCCTGCTACCCCTTGCATTGTGCACTTCTTTTTATGTTGTTTTTAACTTATGTTTTATTAAAATTGATTTATTTCCTAAGATATGGAGAGTCCACAACATCATCAATTTTTTTAAGCAGATATTCTGACCTGGAGCCGTTTCCCAATCGTCTAGATTATGAGTTTGACGCTACAGAGGGTGTGAAATGAACGCAACAAAAGTTATTTTTTTCACCCTCCATAGCGCTGCAATTTAAAAAGAATTTCATTAGCTCTCATCCTATTGGCTTTTTTGAATTTCAAGACTCAAACCAGCCAATTTTGAAAAGGCTCCCTTGCATTGAAGATCCAGTGTACGGCGGTGACCATATGTAGAGGATGCTCTGCGCCGGATGTCTTCAAGGATGGATCCTTTTAGGGTGTTTTTTTTAAATTAGGGTTTGGGCTTTTGTAAATTTTGAATGCCCTTTTCAGAACAATGTAAAACAGCTGAATGCCCTTTTAAGGGCAATGCCCATACAAATGCCCTTTTCAGGGCAATGGGTAGATTAGATTTTTGTTACAGTTAGGTTTTTTTATTTTGGGGGGATGGTTGGGTGGTGGGTTTTACTGTTGGGGGTCTTTGTGTTTTTTTCAAGGTAAAAGAGCTGATTTATTTAGGGCAATGCCCTACAAAAGGCCCTTTTAAGGGCTATTGGTAGTTTATTGTAGGCTTGGGGGTGTTTTTATTTTGGGGCTATTAGATTAGGTGTAATTGTTTTTATTTTTGATAATTTTGTTTGTTATTTTTCGTAATTTAGTATTTTTTATAATTTTAGACTTAAATTGTTTTAGCAGTGTTAGTTTTTATTAATGTGTAATGTTTTTTTAATTGGTAGTTATTTTAATTTTAGAATAATAGTTTAGTATAATAGTTATGTTAGGTTAATTTATAGTTTAAACTTAGGTTTTTTAAATTTTACAGGTAAGTTTTTATTTATTTTAAAATAGGGATATTGTAATTTTAATTTAAAGTTAGGGAGTGATAGGTTTAGGGGTTAATAGTTAAATTTATTAGTGGCGATGCGGGGGGCTGGCGGTTTAGGGGTTAATAGGTTGACTTAGTAGTGGTGATGTGAGGCACTGGCGGTTGAGGGGTTAATAGGTTTAGTTAGTGGCTGCGGTGTTGCGGAGTGGCGGAATAGGGGTTAATAACTTAATTATAGTGCCGGGATGTGGGCGGGCAGCAGATTAGGGGTTAATAAGTTTTAAATAGTGTTTGCGATGCAGGAGAGCCTTGGTTTAAGGGTTAATAGGTAGTTTATGTGTGTTAGTGTACTTTGTATCTAATCAGTCAATTTTGAAAAGGCTCCCTTGCATTGAAGATCCAGTGTACGGTGGTGACCGTATGAAGAGGACGCTCTGTGCCGGATGTCTTCAAGAATGGATGCTTTTTTTTTTTTTTAGATTAGGGTTTGGGCTTTTTTAAAAGAGCTGAATGCCCTTTTCAGGACAATGTAAAACAGCTGAATGCCCTTTTAAGGGCAATGCCCATACAAATGCCCTTTTCAGGGCAATGGGTAGCTTAGCTTTTTGTTAGAGTTAGGTTTTTTATTTTGGGGGATTGGTTGGGTAGTGGGTTTTACTGTTGGGGGGTCTTTGTATATTTTTCAAGGTAAAAGGGCTGATTTCTTTAGGGCAATGCCCTACAAAAGGCCCTTTTAAGGGCTATTGGTAGTTTATTGTAGGCTAGGGGGTGTTTTTATTTTGGGGGGCTTTTTTATTTTTATAGGGCTATTAGATTAGGTGTAATTGTTTTTATTTTTGATCATTTCGTTTGTTATTTTTCGTAATTTAGTGTTTGTTATTTTTCGTAATTTAGTATTTTTTGTAATTTTAGACTTACATTTTTTTAGTAGTGTTAGTTTTTTTTAATGTGTTTTTTTAATTGGTAGTTATTTTAATTTTAGTATAATAGTTTAGTATAATAGTTATGTTAGGTTAATTTATAGTTTAAACTTAGGTTTTTTAAATTTTACAGGTAATTTTTTATTTATTTTAAGATAGGGATATTGTAATTTTAATTTAAAGTTAGGGGGTGATAGGTTTAGGGGTTAATAGTTTAATTTATTAGTGGCAATGCGGGGGGCTGGCGGTTTAGGGGTTCATAGGTTTATTTAGTAGTGGCGATGTGGGGGGCTGGTGGTTAAGGGGTTTATAGGTTTAGTTAGTGGCGGCGGTGTCGGTGAGCAGCGGAATAGGGGTTATTAACTTAATTAAAGTGCAGGGATGTGGGCGGGCGGCAGATTAGGGGTTAATAAGTTTTAAATAGTGTTTGCGATGCAGGAGAGCCTCGGTTTAAGGGTTAATAGGCAGTTTATGGGTGTTAGTGTACTTTGTAACACTTTAGTTATGAGTTTTGTGAAACATTTTTGTTACTCCAAATCCATAACTACTTGTCTAAGATGGCGGTATGGATCATGTTGGTATAGGATGTAACACAAACATTTTAGCTTCAGCACACAACCTGTAATACCGGCGCTATGGAAATCCCATGCAAAAACGTAATTTTTTTGAGTGCTGGATTGACGTTGCGTTACAGGCTAAAATGCTTGCGGTATAGCTATACCGACACAACTCGTAATGGCTGTGTTACTGTTTTTTACACTGAAATGGACATTTTTTCAACGTTAAAACCGTAACACAAAACTCATAAGCTAGCCATCTGTGAGGTTGTTTCTACGGCTTTAATTAGACTAGGAGATGTTAGTGAGCGGCTGTTAGGCTGTTCAGAGGCGCGCTTTTACTTAATGTGCCATTCCAGTCTGCCCGGTCATGTGACCCACAGTCTCTTCCATTTTTTAACTGAGCGGCGCAGCTGTTACTTGTTTGTTCGCATCGGCTGAAGAGAAGTCGATTGCGATTAGTCTCCTTTACACAGTAATTTGCAATGAGAAAAAATACTCTGAAGCAAATATTCCATTCATAATTAATAATTATAAAATTACGGTAGGCATCCCAGTCAGCCTGGGGTGAAAAGGGCTAGTGTGTTTTTAATTTCTGAGTTTACTCCTATAACGCTGTAGTTTTTACACAAACTCATTTAACATGGCAATAGTAATTTTTTCTTTTTAAACCTATTATTTGGGAATAAACATTTTCTTAAACTTTGAAAATTAATAATCAATCTCTTGCCTTTGATAAGTGTTTAGTATGTCTTAAGGCCCAAATTGTTTCACCAATGCAATTTTGTTCTGCCTGTTTTTTTAAATATTCTTTATTGAAGTTTTCATAAGATATACAAGTAAACTTTTTTCAACAACCAAAACATTCCATATCCATGGGGAAATGAACAGCATCCCGCCTTAGCAATATCCTTGTCTTATTGGTCATTCCTTCATAGTGACATTAAAGGGAACCATAACACCTGCTTCAAATATTCTAAACTAACTTGTTCTAATACTGCAAAATAAACTAACTAACAATTATGTATGCAGTCTTCATCTTTTAATTCTGTTGTAGAAAACCAGCCTCATAATTTAAACAGCTTAATCTGCAGCCTAGCACTTTGTATGTCAGCTGCCATGTTATAACGTGCGTTCTACATCAGTACTGTAGGTCACGTGACTCACACGGCACCTCCTTTTTCTAATGCTGAGGAAGCAGAGCATGACTGCAGTGTCTAAGAAGAACGGCTTCAGGCACTTCTATGATTATAAATACCAAGAGCAGGGGAGGAAGGGGGAGGGAGACTCCTGAGACTGTGAGTAACTTAGATTAATGCAGATGTTTCTTTTTACATTTATATCTTCAGCAAGAGTTTGGGTTCTGGCTCCGGAGCCTTTCTTCCCCCTGTGCATTCCTCTCCCCCTTCCACTTCCTTCCCTGCTCTTGGTATTTATAATTATAGCAGTGCCTGATGCCGTTCTTCTCAGACACTGAATGTTATCACTCTGCTTTCTCAGTGTCAGTAATAGAGGAAGGTGATGTTTTTGTCACATGACCCACTGTAGTGGAAAGTAATTGCCAATATGGCAGCATACATAGCAGAATGTAGTCTGCAGATTAACATTCAAATTATAAAGGTGTTTTCTGCAACAGAATGCAGTAAATTGATGACCACACACAGAATTGTAGTTAGTTTATTTTGCATAATCAGAAAAAGTTAGTAAAAAACATTTCAAAGCAGGTGTTATGGTTCCCTTTAATGTGCACATTCTGTTACCCATGTGGGAAAGCAATATCATATGACAAAGATCAATTGGCTGTTTCAGCATCAAATAATAAATTATAACTTCACCATTCATAAGATATAAATTTGTCCAAAAAAAATAAAATAAAACTTAAACAGAATACTACTATCGTTTATACATCAGATCATTAATTTTGTGTCCTAGTCCAGACCCATAAAGAAATGGAGATAACAGAGAACAAAAAGAAAAATAGCACAAGAATAAAGAGGATATATTAATACTATGAGACCCTGTTATTCAATCCACCTAATAGTGATTTCCAATAAAACTTAATATTGTAAAATTTGTTAAGAGTCCCTCTTCTGAAATGAACATACTCCTCCTGAGACATAAGCGTAGAAGTATATTGAATCCATTCTGCTCTAGTGGGGGGTTGAGTAGATTTCCATTTTCTGGCGATTAGAGTTCTGGCGCTGTTTAGACTAATCAATAGCACATGCCGTCTAATATTACAAAATTTGAGGGGTTTATAATTTAGAATCGCTGTTTTAGGATCCAGCTAAAAATCTTCCCCAACACTATATGAAGACTTGCTTTACATTGTACCCAGAAAGGTCTAAGAACCTCACATTGCCACCATATATGGAACATAGTACCTCTTTTACCGCATCCCCTCCAGCAGCCACCTCCTGCCTTTGGATATATGTAACTCAGACGTGCCGGCATCAGGTACCACCTTGTTAATATTTTATGGTTAAGTTCCAGGATTTTTGGTGATGCTGACGACTTATGAGTATTGTAAAAAATATTTTACTAATAGTTAGTTAGTAGTTACTAAGTTAGTGCCTAGCTCTTGTTGTCAACTTATTGTGTATGTGGGTAGGGTAGACCTTGTTGTTCCCTATAACAGACCCCTTGCCATGGAGAGAGTGCCAGTAGGGAGTGATTCTGAAATACACAATTTTTCAAAAGGGTTGGGAGTTCGCAATAAGTCTTCTTTGTGGGGAGAACTTTGAATGAGGTGATATAGCTGCGCGTATTTAAGCCACAAGGAGTAACTACCCCCTACTATTTCTGCTAACTCTTGTCTCTGTTTTAGTTTACCATTACTAACCAATGTTATGAACTGTACTGTGTATCCGAATTCTCCTGTATTAAGTGTAAAAGGTTCCCACCCTCCTAGAAATTAGACATTGTACGATATAGGTGATAAAGGTGACACTCTTGAATATATGCCATTATGTGTATCTCTTAATCCATCCCAGCTGTTGAATATGTGTGAGTAGAAATGTGATGTTCTTGCAATATCTGGTCTCATCGTTGTGTTTATCCAACATAACGCCCCCAGAGAAAGACTTTGTAATATATATGTGTCTATGGTTATCCAAGCTTTATGTCCTGCGTCTCTATGCCAGTCTATAATGTGTTGAAGGGTAACCGCCTTGTAATATTTTTCTATATGTGGTACCCCCAGCCCTCCCTTTCCCAGTGGTATATACATAGTTATTTTGTTTACTCGAGGTTTAATTTTGCCCCAAATAAACACATTTATAGCTGATTGTACTTTTGCTAAGTATGTTTGAGGGAGGTGGATTGGAACTGTTTGTAGTAAGTACAAAAATTGAGGGAGAGTGATCATTTTAATGGCCTGTATGCGACCCCACCACATCATAGGTTTGTCTTTCCATTTTTGAAGGTCACTATTCAGTCTAGCTAGCATCGGGGTGTAATTACATTGGTATAGTAGGAGTGGTGAGGGAGTCAGTTCAACCCCCAAATATCTATGTTTTTGTTGTTGAATTCTATAAGGGCATATGGATTTGATTAGGCCAAGCTGTTCGTTATCCAAGTTTATATTGAGGATTTCTGATTTTTGTGTATTTATCAGGAAGTTTGATAATCTATTAAATCTTGTGAACTCTGTTAAAAGGCGTGGGAGAGAATGACTCAGGGACGTCATAGTGACCAAAACATCATCCGCATAAAGCATAAGCTTATATTCATTAGGGCCTATTATAACTCCTTTTATATTGCTGTTCTCCCTAATGTGTGCTGCTAGAGTTTCTATTGATAGCACAAAAAGTAGCGGGGACAGAGAGCACCCCTGTCTTGTTCCATTATAAATCTGAAAGTTATTATACAGAATACTGTTAGCTTTGACCCTAGCTGATGGGTTTCCATACATTCTAAGAATTCTTTTTACCATTAAATTCCCAAAACCAAATCTATCAAGGCATGCCCTGAGGAACCCTCAGTCCAAACGATCGAAAGCTTTTTCAGCATCTGTAGATATCAGGACTGTGGGCTCCCCCTCCCCCGCACCCGTTCTATTAAGTGTAATGTTCTTATAGTGTTATCACACGCTTCCCAATTAGGCACGAACCCCGACTGATCCACATGTACTAGTTTAGGAAGGATAGAATTTATTCGTTTAGATAGAATCTTCGAAAATATTTTTATATCCGTGTTTAGCAACGAAATAGGCCTATAATTCCCTACTTGTGTTGGGTCTTTACCTGGCTTAGGAAGTACTGTAATATAGGCTTCCAATGATTGCATGGACCACTTAGAGTGAGTATCAATCGATTGGAACAAATTAGTAAGGTATGGGGCCAATATGTGCTTAAATTGCTACAGGGAGTGCAGAATTATTAGGCAAATGAGTATTTTGACCACATCATCCTCTTTATGCATGTTGTCTTACTCCAAGCTGTATAGGCTCGAAAGCCTACTACCAATTAAGCATATTAGGTGATGTGCATCTCTGTAATTAGAAGGGGTGTGGTCTAATGACATCAACACCCTATATCAGGTGTGCATAATTATTAGGCAACTTCCTTTCCTTTGGCAAAATGGGTCAAAAGAAGGACTTGACAGGCTCAGAAAAGTCAAAAATAGTGAGATATCTTGCAGAGGGATGCAGCACTCTTAAAATTGCAAAGCTTCTGAAGCGTGATCATCGAACAATCAAGCGTTTCATTCAAAATAGTCAACAGGGTCGCAAGAAGCGTGTGGAAAAACCAAAGCGCAAAATAACTGCCCATGAACTGAGAAAAGTCAAGCGTGCAGCTGCCAAGATGCCACTTGCCACCAGTTTGGCCATATTTCAGAGCTGCAACATCACTGGAGTGCCCAAAAGCACAAGGTGTGCAATACTCAGAGACATGGCCAAGGTAAGAAAGGCTTAAAGATGACCACCACTGAACAAGACACACAAGCTGAAACGTCAAGACTGGGCCAAGAAATATCTCAAGACTGATTTTTCTAAGGTTTTATGGACTGATGAAATGAGAGTGAGTTTTGATGGGCCAGATGGATGGGCCCGTGGCTGGATTGGTAAAGGGCAGAGAGCTCCAGTCCGACTCAGACGCCAGCAAGGTGGAGGTGGAGTACTGGTTTGGGCTGGTATCATCAAAGATGAGCTTGTGGGGCCTTTTCGGGTTGAGGATGGAGTCAAGCTCAACTCCCAGTCCTACTGCCAGTTTCTGGAAGACACCTTCTTCAAGCAGTAGTACAGGAAGAAGTCTGCATCCTTCAAGAAAAACATGATTTTCATGCAGGACAATGCTCCATCACACACGTCCAACTACTCCACACCGTGGCTGGCAAGAAAGGGTATAAAAGAAGAAAATCTAATGACATGGCCTCCTTGTTCACCTGATCTAAACCCCATTGAGAACCTGTGGTCCATCATGAAATGTGAGATTTACAAGGAGGGAAAACAGTACACCTCTCTGAACAGTGTCTGGGAGGCTGTGGTTGCTGCTGCACGCAATGTTGAGGGTGAACAGATCAAAACACTGACAGAATCCATGGATGGCAGGCTTTTGAGTGTCCTTGCAAAGAAAGGTGGCTATATCGGTCACTGATTTGTTTTTGTTTTGTTTTTGAATGTCAGAAATGTATATTTGTGAATGTTGAGATGTTATATTGGTTTCACTGGTAAAAATAAATAATTGAAATGGGTATATATTTGTTTTTTGTTAAGTTGCCTAATAATTATGCACAGTAATAGTCACCTGCACACACAGATATCCCCCTAAAATAGCTATAACTAAAAACAAACTAAAAACTACTTCCAAAACTATTCAGCTTTGATATTAATGAGTTTTTTGGGTTCATTGAGAACATGGTTGTTGTTCAATAATAAAATTAATTCTCAAAAATACAACTTGCCTAATAATTCTGCACTCCCTGTATAGGCATTAGAGAACCCATCCGAGCCTGGGCTTTTGTGCAATGGCAGTCCATCAATGACGGATAGTACTTCCTGTATTGTTATAGGCCTTTCCATTTCTTTAGCAACATCTGATGGGATTGTTGGGAGATCTATTTCTCTAAGATATGTGGATTATATCAGGTTCCAGCGACCTCTCAAGCTGTGGAAGGTTATACAATTTTTCATAATAGATTCTAAATTGATCTACAATGCCTTGTATGGTGTTCCCTGTGGGATCTTTTAACTAACTGTCTATCTCACATCTCATCTTGGATGTCCTCTCACTACTTTAAGCTAAATCTCTCCAAAACTGAACTCCTTATTTTTCCCCTTTCTTCCATGGTCTCAACCCCCAAAATTTCTATAACTGTTGATAATTCCATCATTACCCCTACCCCTCAGATCTTTCCTTCACTCCTCACATTCAGTCCTTGGCTAAAGCCTGCCGCTTCCACCTTAAAAACATTGCTAAAATTAGACATTTCCTTACACAAGATACAACCAAGATTTGAATCCACTCTCTCATCCTTTCCCTCCTCGACTACTGCAACTCCGTCCTCTCTGGTCTACCTAGCTGCCGCATAGCTCCTTTACAATCCATTATGAATGCCTCTGCCAGGCTCATCTTCCTTACTCATCGCTCTTCATCTGCTGCACCTTTCTGCCAATCCCTTCACTGGCTTCCTCTTGCCTCTAGGATTAAACATAAAATCCTTACCCTGACATATAAAGCTCTCAACTGCACTGCTCCCCCCTACATCTCAGAACTTGTCTCTAGATACTCTCCCTCCCGTCCCCTTCGATCAGCTCAGGATCTCCTCCTCTCCTCCTCTCTTGTTACTTCCTCACATTCCCGTTTACAGGACTTCTCCAGACTGGCCCCCATCTTGTGGAATTCCCTGCCTCGCTCCATAAGACTCGTCTCCCCTAGTTTTAACAGCTTCAAGCACTCCGTAAAAACTCTACTATTCAGGGATGCATACAACCAACACTAACCATCCTAACTCCATTGCTTTCCCCTTGAACCCCTTAGAATGTAAGCCTATGGGCCCAGCTGTTTACAGATCACTTCATAAGAGCCGACTACAACAGTGAAACTCTCGGCAGGGCCCTCTACACACTTGACCCCTACAAAAGCTATCCTGTACACCGACTATGTTTACAGCGCTGCGGAATCTGTTGGCGCTCTACAAATACCTGATAATAATAATAATAATAGATATATAAGTATTATATCTTTTTTCCCTCAACAACCTTGCCAACATTTTTCCTGCCTTATTAGATTCCACAAAGTACAGTTTCCTAAGAAAAAGTGTTCTATCCTGTGCTTCTTTGTTAATGATGTGGTTAAGATTCCCCCTAGCAGTCGGAAGTTGTTTACTAAGTGTTGGATCGCCCGGATTTTGTTTATGTAGTGAATCCACTAATTGTAGTTGGTTAGACGCTGCTGCATATTGTGTTAGGTACTGTTTCTTTAAAATAGCTTTCTGCTTGATAAACTCCCCCCATAAAACTGCTTTATGAGCTTCCCATATTATTGTAGGAGAAGATTGATCACATGAATTAAAGCTAAAATTTTCCTGCAATGCAGACGTGACCTTTTCTAATATAGGGGGTTTCTTTATTAAAGTTTCGTCTAGTCTCCACGTAAACGGAGGAGTCAGAGTCATCCAATTTAATTTAGTCTCCACTGAGGCATGATCAGACCAGCTCACCACTTCAATATCTGAATCAGCCACTATGCTATAAGTAAGTTGATCAACGAAAACGTAATCAATATGCAAATAGTTTTGGTGCAGGCAAGAGAAAAATGTGACTTTCTTTTGGCTAGGGTGTTTCGTTCGCCTACATCAATTAGGGACAATTTGCGTAGATTCTAACTTATTTTACTGATTGTGATAAGTGGAACTGACCCCCTACCTATTGAACAGTCTAACCTTGGATCTAGTGCCAAATTTAAGTCCCCCGCTAATATCAAAGCTCCTTTTTGAACCTCTAATATTCTATTGGAGAGGGTTTGGTAGAATTTAGACTGTTTTGTGTGTGGAGCATAGACATTTACCAATGTCACCATCCTATTATACAGAGAACCCACCAAGATTAGTCACCTCCCCTCCGTGTCTTCTACTCTCTGATGTAGCTGGAACTGAATTGTTCTACTTAATAGGATCCCAACACCATTTAGTTTTTTCGTATGGTAAGAAACATAGCCTACCGGGTAATCGTTATTATGAAATTGGGGGGGATTGTTCATAGAAAAATGGGTTTCCTGAGCAAAAATTATATTTCCCTCCCTTTTCTTAAAACTAGCTAGCACCACAGCTCTCTTGCTTGGAGAATTCAGCCCTTTAACATTTTGTGTGATTATTTTAAGCTTTGGATTACTCATAACAATCTAACTGTGTATGTAATGCTGAATGAACCCACCTGATATGAGAGGAGGAAGCGAGAATGAAAGATGAGAGGTAGAATAGAGTCTGGACTCTTACTGCATCAGTAGGACTTCTGTAACCATAATTAACAAAAATAACAAAGTCAACAAAAATTACAACAAACAGACAAACATTGAAAATGTTATGCATGTAAACTATTACAATTACAATAGAGACGGGAAAATCCCGTTAGATAGAGGGTTGTTTCTCTCACTAATGCGTTGCTAGCAACCTAACAGCTCATCTTTAGACCAATTAGGTGAACAAAATAACTAGTAAACCCATTACAGTTACTTTCTGCATTTTAACTAATTTATGATTCTAAAACCAGCAAATCATTCTTTGTTAATGAAAAGAAATACAGACTTAACCTCAACCTGACAGTCCTATTGAATATTGAGATACCACCACCTCTGGATATCAAGGTCAGGTGGGATCTGTTACTTCTTGAGGCACTGAAGGTCTGGCATTAGGCTCCTTATTTTTCCTCTTCCTAGTGACCTTATTCCAACTGGGACGAAATTGCCTCTGCCCCTCCTCCTGTGGATCTCTGATGTCGTCGTTCAACTCTGTAAGCTTGGGGAGTGCAGAGCACGGGATGCCCAAGGAGGAGCAAAAGTGAGCAACATCTTCTGGGGATTTGTATAGTGCCACATTATTGCCTTTGGTCACCCACAGACTGAAAGAGAACCCCCATCTATATCGGATTCCCAATTCCTGAAGATGAGTAGTAAGAAATTTAGCTTCTCTACGTTTGGTCAGAGTCAAAGAACTAAGGTCCACATAGAAAGCAACCAAGCTCCCCTCAAAAGATATAGGATGTTTCTTCCTTGCTGCTGATAAAAGATTTTCTTTATCCTTATAACTAGAACATTTTATAATGATGTCACGAGGTGGAGCATTATCCTTGGGAGCAGGCCTGAGGGCCCAATGATATCTATCCATAGAAAAATCAATCTCCTCCTCTCATTCTGAGATATAATTGAAAAGCCTTTGCAGGTATGGCAACAACTGAGCAGCACCTGTCACATTTTCTGGAATACCTCTCAGCCTGATATTTTGTCAACGCCCTCTATTATCCAGATCTTCCACCTGTTCTTGCAATAAGTGTATTTGGTTTTGATGAAGAGTAGATTGTTTTGCTTGAAGATCTAGGTATTTATTAGTTTGTTCTGCATTTCCTCCAGAAGTTCCATCCTATTACAAATCTTGTTGATATCCTTTTTAACCTCCGTCAAGCTGGATTTAATGAGCTGACTCACTTGATTAATGAGGGAAGAGAAATCCTCTTTAGATGGTAGCGTTTTTAAGTCCGCTCTGGTGAGTGGGGCCTGATCCTCATTTTCTTCAGCTGAGTCTGAGTCCTAAGGTTCTATGCTAGTCAGATCTTTCAAAGCCCCTTGCGCTGAGTCTGCACTCTTAAAGTAATTGTGCAATTTGGTGCTAGATGTCTTAGTGCCTTTAAGAGGTTTATCCGCTTTAGGAGTCTTTCTGGTAGCCATTTTTTGACTTGGGGCACTGCGCAGTTAGTGCTGAGAACAGTTCTGTCCCGCCTTTTATATAATCTGAAGTATGTCAGCTTAAATTGCCCGCTTTCCTTCCCACCTGAGAGACGTACAATAACAAGCACTTAGCTTCTCCACTCAGATATCTGCCCCTTTAGTGGA
Source organism: Bombina bombina (assembly GCF_027579735.1). Classification (NCBI taxonomy): domain Eukaryota; kingdom Metazoa; phylum Chordata; class Amphibia; order Anura; family Bombinatoridae; genus Bombina; species Bombina bombina. The sequence continues at coordinate 974,118,489 of NC_069504.1, forward strand.
AGCAAAGTTGTGTGTATAAAAGTGAGGCTTCTTTTTGAATATGGGATGTCTACCCTCATATGCTGCTATGTACAGATCACTGGGACTTTATCAATTACAGATGCTCATTAAAGTGTACATTGTGTATTCCTCATGTAAAGTAGTATGCTAGTCATTTGATATGCTGCATGGAGGTGTCAGTACAATGAAGCTCATTACGTATTTTATAAGGCCCATCTTTGCTTCTCCCACATGTCAATACGAATTTTATTTAAATTCCAGCGCTATGTCGGGGGATCTAGGCAAATAACTCCACCACCTTGCACAACCAATACTAGTAATATTCGTAAGGATTAAAAGTCTCTTGCCTGTTCTCCGTGTCTGTCACAGTTTTTATGCTGAGATTTCCGGAATCCAAGATAACATTGTGCCGATTTCCTCCATTGCCTTCACAAGTTAGTTATCCGGTACCCCGTGACCATCCAGCCTGTTAGCAAGTCTTATGTATATCTGGGGCTTTCCCCCTAAAGAATATGCCATTTGCAGAAAGAGTTCACCTAATTGTCAGCCAAATTAAAGCATTCTTGGCTGCCGAATGCACAGAGCTCTCTTTCATGCGACCATCACTCCTGCTGGTCGGCTCCACCCCTTGTTCTGCCTGTTTTAAATACAAATATAAAAATAAGATTTTGCCCGCTGAGCCACATGTTTCTCAGGATGATGCTGTTCAGGCAGCGCCACAGCTTTCTCCTGTAATGTCCCAAACCTCAATGCAGTGCCCTGCGGTTCCTCTCAATCTCCTGGAGGAGTTTATTTTCCTGCAGAAGTTGCTGCACAGGTATCTTCTGCTGTATCTGTGGCATTATCTGCTTTTCCTATGCTTTATGGAAAACGCAAGAGGAAAATTAAAGATTCAGATAGTCAGGTTTCTGCTCCATCTCCTGCTACACAAGTTACTCTCTCTCATAAGTCTAATGAGGAGGATACGGCAGTAGCCTCTGAGGGTGAAATCTGAGATTTGGACAGTATAATTCCTTCACCTGATGCTGAAGTAGTAACCTTCAGATTTTAGCTTGAACATCTTTGTGTATTGTTAAAGGAGGTTTTGGCTACTTTGGAAAACTCCTATACTCCTGTCGTGGTCAACCCTAAGAAATCTAGTACACTTAATGAATACTATGATGTTTCTTCCACTGTGGAAGTGTTTCCTGTTCCAGAATGGGAGAAGCCAGGGATACCCTTCTCCCCATCTCCTGTCTTTAAAAAAAATGTTTCCATGTCGCTGACTCCATTAAAGATTCATGGCACATGGTGCCTAAAATAGAAGGGGCCCTTCTACTCTGGCTAAGTTTACTATCCTTATGAGGATAGCTGCTCTTTTAAGGATCCAATGGACAAAAGCTGGGGGCTTATTTGAAGAAGATGTATGTTCATCAAGGTCTTCAAAGACAACCGGCAGGTTGTATTGCCACTGTGTCAAGTGCGGCATCTTATTGTTACAACATCTTGTCTGATTCACTTCAGGTAGAGACTCCTTTGGACAAGCTAGCCAATTCCTTTATTTATCTAGATCTGTTAGTGACAATTCCTTGTCACCACTTAAGGGGGCACAATATATGTTTGATACAGAAATAGGTAGACTTATTAGTACTCCTATTATACAGATAGATAACATACAGTCTAATAAGCAAATACTATTGTGCCTAGACTTCAAATGGGTATATCAGACATTAAATCTTATCGCTAATAGTCCATATCTCATCAGTCCATATAGATGGTATAGGAACTCCAATGTGTCCTAGTCTGAAACTGTGAATAATTTCTTTTTCCCCGACTGTCGGCTGCTCCTTCTGAATACAGCTTGAAATATAAAATGATTTCTGTGAGAAAACACACAAGAAAAAGGGTGCCTCAGAGTGTAATATAGTTACACAACATTGATCATATGTGCTGATAGAATCATATTCACAATGATGGCAACACCCAATTGAGCTTAGTTTGACCTACTGGGATCTCTCAGTGTCCCAGCTCACTGATCCTTGGCAATTGTACTCCTTTTGTCGTCTCACCAAGGTTTGGACAAAACTCTGGCTCTCAGTCGGGTTCAGATGATAAATTAATTTTATTAAAACACAATATATAAAAACACAGGGTGTGACAATCACCTCTATGTGTTAAAATTGTTGCAACGTGTTTCTCAGCTTCCTCACTGTTTAATCAGGCATATAATTGTGAACTGACTTCATTATTTAGACCTAGTTTATTCACCACATTTAACACTACTCAGTTATATATATATATATATCTGTTTCACATGACATTTCTTTTGTTACATAGTTTCATAGGTATCAATATTGATACTATGTATATTGTATTTGACACTTATGAACATATTATTACTAGGCATCATTTCAACATTTTATGTTTATATATATTTTTTCACCTTTTTAGGAAAATATATTCTTTTATATTCTAATATGATTATTTTACACACATAATACTATAATCACATTTATACACCTATTGAAGAAGAAGAAAGGAACATATATACATATAGATGGGGCCACATAGCAGCCAGGCTTGGGTAATCTGAGCTCAGTTGGTCTATCACACTTAGGGCTCCATGTACTAAGCAGTCAGCGAGCTACCCGCAACAAATCTCGCGTCATAACTCGCAAACTGATATGTACAAAGCCGTCAATTATGTTAAAACTCGCATCTTTAAAATTGCGAGCGTACTTATCCGCCAAACCTCGCTACCTCTCCATTTTTCACTGTAATTAGACACATTTGACCACCAACTCTTTTTGTCCGCTCGCGTCAATCTCCGCCCCCACCTCATTATTTTTGCCTTGCCACCTTTTAGGTGGCGGGCAAGGTACAAAACAATAGGAAAGTCACTCTAGACGCCAGTCTAGACATATATAAAAGGCAGTAATATCAGCATTGTACTTACATTGTTCATTTCAGCAGCTATGGAGAGAATTCTGTATTTGTTTATTCTCCGTGTGATGCAAATCCGGGCTAGAAGACAGAATACTGGAAATGTCGCTAATCGTATGGTTCGAAGAAGGAGAGTTCATGTCCCCCGTGTATTCCTTCCACGGGTTGGTTTGCACGGCCTTTCTGACCGAGAGATCATACAAAGATTCCGTCTTGATTGTGAATCCATATTACACCTGTATCGAGAGATTAAAGATCATTTGGAGCCAATGACGGCTCGTTTACAAGCTATTCCGGGACTTCTGGAACTATTAGCTGCATTGCATTTTTTTGCAACAGGCGCCTTTCAGGCAGTTTCTAGCGTCATTATTGGAATGAGTCAATCTGCTTTTTCACGCCACTTATCCAAAGTCATAGGGGCTATGATGGTTATTTTTCATTGATATGTTTGTTTGCCATCTACCCCTGAAGAATGGCAATCTATCAAGTCAAATTTCTATAGGATGGCTGGGATGCCCAATGTCCTAGGTGCCATAGACTGTACCCATGTTGCTGTAAGACCACTTCAAGGTCGTGAGGAGATCTATAGGAATAGAAAGCATTTCCATTCCTTGAATGTCCAGATGGTCTGTGACCCCAACATGAGGATTATCAGTGTCCGTTCTAACTTTCCTGACTCCTGTCATGATTCTTACATCTTAAGGCAGACTGGGTTATACCGGAAGTTCGAGGACGGAAACATGCCTGAAGGATGGCTTCTAGGTAAGCATAACTGGCGTCTAATTTGTCTCTCATTTCAATGTACAAAAATTGCGCCCAATTTGTCGACTGTAATCTGTATACTTTAAATTTGTATTGTATAGTTCTCAATCTTTATAATTATTCTTATATTAATATTTATATTTATTATATCTTCTATTAGGAGATGGAGGGTACTCATGTACAGAAACTCATGTACAGAATGGCTGTTGACTCCCTATAACAACCCACAGACAAGAAGTCAAGTACGTTTCAATGAAGCTCACCGATCTACCAGGGGGGTTATTGAGAGGACTTTTGGTCTTTTGAAAATGCGGTTTCGATGTCTTGATCGTTCTGGTGGTGCTATGCAGTATGCACCAGAGAAAGTTGCAAAAATTATATTGGTTTGCTGCATACTGCACAATATAGCAATTAAAAGAGGCTGTCCATTAGAAGATGAAGATCCAATAGATGCTGATGATTTACCAGAAGAAATATGTGTAGACCAAGCTAATAGGCGTGGTATGGCAACAAGGGACATGGTTTCAGAACAATATTTTGAAGATTAAAGTTTCGGTTGATCAATAAAAAACTTTCTTTATTAACTTGTCTTCTACTTTTTTTTAAGAATTAAGTTTATTAAAAATCACTCATGATAAACAGTTAAATACATAACAGTTGTTGCTCTTCAATTATCAAAGGTTTCAAATCAATAAAGTTTATGATCAAAGTTATTAGAGACAATATATTATAGTTAATACATTGTCTTTGTGACATCACACTAGTGTCTACAGCTACTCTCACTCTTTTACATAATGTGATTAGTGTAATGTAATCCCTCCATAGCTGATGCTAATTCATTGTATTGTGTCATTGAATTGTAGCTGTAACAAGCGACAGTATATTCCAAAGTGCTTTATGTTATCCGATAGGATTTTTGAGTTAAAAAAGACTTGCTTTGTTTTATTCTAACCTCAATTTTTAACAGCTACTAGGTTGTCCCATATTCCAATAAATACCTTAAGGGCTTACTCTTAACATTTATTTTCTTATCCTTAATAATATATTTTTACATTCAAGATATGTTAAAAGAATAGTGGTATATAGAAAATAATGGCAAATAAATTATTTGATTACAAAATTACAATCTTTAAACATTATATATTAACAATTGTAAACCAAAGTAAATTTTAATACATATAAACACATCTGAAAAAAAGAAAATGTTTAGAAACAAAATAACAATTGTAAACCAAAATAAATTATAATACATATAAACACATCTGAAAAAAAGAAAATGTTTAGAAACAAAATAACAATTGTAAACCAAAATAAATTTAAATACATATCAACACATCTGAAACAAAGAAAATGTATAGAAACAAAATATCATTTGTAATAACTCTAAACATCGATATTTACAAACCTTCATAAAATACATTAATCTACATATACATTATATTTTTTTCAATTTTTCGGGGATACATATCTAGATCAATGCGATAATGATTGACATAACTATTAATCACGTCATCGTCAAACATGTCGCGTCCTGAACCTTTTGGTGCTGGAGAATTGGTGATATTAGTTTATGCCATGGATAAATATTTCCCTAAACGGATTGGTGGTGTGAGGGGAGTGAGACAGAAATGCAGAGACAAAATTATATACGAGATGCTGAGAAGAATGCATCGTATTTCAAAAATTAGACGACAGTGTCTTAGAAAATATAGTGATTTGAAGAGAAGAGAACCGAAGTACTATAAATCTATTCGAAGATTGATAAGGACATGTAAGTTCCAAAATTATATATGGAATTATTTTTTAAATATAAAATAAGGATGTTATTTTTGAACTGCGTCATCATTGACGAATCAAGGACAATATTATTTTCTGAGTGTTACTTTAACTATATTAGTATATACAATTGCAAACAGTTACAAAAGTAAGCATGCAGAACTGAGTTAGTAGATTAAAATTTAACTATATTACTATCTACACATAAAAGGTTAGAAAAGTTAGCATACAAAAATGAGTTAGTAGAGTAAAATATAACTATATTAGTATATACCATTGAAACATCTTCTAAAAGTCAGCATGCAGAACTGAGTTAGAATAAAATATAAATATATTACTATATACAATTGAAACATGTTAGAAAAGTAAGCATGCAGAACTGAATAAGTATAGTAAAATGTAATTGCCATTTTAAACAACTTTACAATGTACTCCTATCATCCAATTTATTTTCATTCTCTTAGTATCTTTTTTTGAAAAGCAATAAGATGCAGGCACATTGTGTGTGAAAACATTATTGTGTTCTTCTTTTCTTATTGGTTGGTAAATCCATTCACCAATAAAATTTACATTGTATAGAACCAAAAACGTAGATGCTTTTTTTTTTCTTAAACAAAAATATTAGAGAATGAAGCAAATTTAAAATTGAAGTGAATTATAATTTTTTTTAAAATGGCATGTTCTATTACAATCCCAATTAAAAAAAAAAAGGTTCAGTGTCCAATTATTGTCATTGTAGTTTTAAGCATAATTTTTATGTTTTGAAAATAAAAAATTACTTGGATTAATTACATTTATTTTTTAAATTCAAAATGTTTTATTTAATTTTTTTTTTTTATAGATATGAAAAGTAGGAGAACGAAGTGTGAACAGCCACCATGCTACCTCAGGTTAATGTTGGTGCAAACACCCAGAAGTGAAGCTCTTTCTCCACCTTGCCAATAACACTAATGGATATTGAATTATCTCCCAAACTATATAAAGTTTTTCATAAAAAAACACAGACAGGTAATGACTTATTATTTAAGTTTTAAATAATATATTTTAGGTTTTGGATTTAATAGTATTCTATCTTTATCTTTGTAATTACGTTCATAGATATTACCATGGAAGATATGGAAAATAGTATGGAAATGGAAGATTTTCAAAATCCTGATAGTGTGCCAATATTTGAAACCTTGAGTTCTGATGATACTCAACCAAGGATAGAAGTTTTAACAACAATGATGGTAGATAAAGGTATGTTTCATATTCAGCAATCTGAAATCTAAGAAAATCTAAGTTTTAACTAATACATATTTTCTATTTCTAATAGGAGTTGGCTCAGATGAAATTTTTAAAGGAGTGGACATAAGTGTAGAAGCCAATATAGTAGATAACCTATATATCAGTGCATCAGGAGGTAATATTTTTGATTAAATAAACCATATTATACATTGCATATGTATATGTAAATGGAATTAAAATTTTCTTTTCCTTTATTTTTCTACAGATTTATCTTCAACATCAACTATTGAAACTGAAGACAAAAGTACTCAGAGTTGTCTTGAAGATCATGTGAAACAAAAAATTTCAAAAATTCGGGCAACTTTGGGAATGCTAATGGAGCAAGTAGATTTTTTATACCGAAAATATGTTATTTGATTTAATTTTTTGTTTTGTCATGATGATTGTCAGAAGAATGACAAATAATTAATGAGACATTTTTTTTTTGTTGAAGAATCAATAGTGATTTTGAATTTATGTAAATAAACCTTTTTTTTTGGCATAAAAAAAATTCTCTTTATTAAACAATAACATTTTTAACTTAAAAAGCACAAATAATAACTATTTAAAAAATATATAGAATAAAACAATTAACATAAAATAAAACTTTAGGGACTAAGGTGTTATAAATAATAAATGAAATGTTCACTGCAGACGTGGCCTCTTTGGGTCTGTTGTACCCTCCCTTTCACTGACAATAGACAACAGAGTTTGTAATGTCCTTTCAGAGATGGATAAAGCTCTGTTAATTTGCAGGTTTTTCTCTTCATCCATCCGCCTCTGCCACTGGAACATTTCTCTTTGCAGCTCTAATTTCTGCCTTTCAATGTCATTTATTTGCATTTCCAGTTCAAAATTTTTTTCAGACAGAGCTGCCCAGCAGTCAATATTAGTGTTAATAATATTTTGCATATCTCTATGGTCCTCTCTGTATTGCCTTGCAAGGGTCAACATTTCCCTTAATCCCACATCGGCCAATAGTCCTTCTGCCGGTGCATTTTCAATATTTAAAACACCTGTTTCCAGTGCAATTGGTTGTGCCTGAGTTTCAACAGGTTCCTCCATGTTTTCCGGTGTGTGGATTTCATCAGGTTGTGCATCTCCACATTCATCAAGAATATCTGGAGTCTCGCTTCCTCCTGGTGGTTCATCTTGAATGGGATTTTCCTCTATTGGCATGATATTGATAGTGATATCCCTTGATGCGTTTTCTTCTTCTAGATCAAGACATAACAAATTGTTATTAAAAAAAAAAAAAAAAATTCATATACATATGTGATACATACCATCAAATAATGGAGATGAATGTCCAGTCAATCTCTGGAAAAGACGTCCCAAATCACCTATAAAAAAAAAATAAAAAAAAAATGTAGGCAATGTAACCATATATTCAAACGCTATTACATTCATTTAAATTTCTATTAGTAAAATTATTAATTAAAATGTACTTTGAAATTCACTGGACACTGAACCAAAAAAAATATTTTTTAGAATAAGATATATAGCATGGAATTTCAATCAACTTTCTAATGTAATACTATGATCAATTCTCAAAAATAAAATAATGATAAAATTTAAACCCATTAGAAAGTTGCTTACAATTGCGTGCATACTCTACATGAATCCTCATTTAAAATAATTTGTACAGTGTCCCTTTCATGAAAATCTAAGATCATTGCTACTTGTCCTTCAAATTCCATTCCATCTGTAAAAGATCTCAAACTCGATTATGTCAATAATGACATTTTACTTTTTTTTACCAAAAAAAAATAAAAAATTGATAGATAAGAGATAAAACACAGAACATTTAAATTATTGATTAAATTAGTAAATTACTTACCAGTTACTCTGCCAACACCAGTTTCTGGAGTGCTGGTCCTTACATCAGGAAGTGTGTCCGCAGATGAAGTAGTGTGTGTAACATTAGATGTGGAGCGTAGGAATTGGCCATGTTAAAAACTGGCCGAAGGTCTGGAAACAGCTGCACTGGGTGGTCTGGAAACAGCAGAAGAAGAAGTAGAACAAGTGGGCCTTTCGTTGTTACTCCTCCCAGGCTCTGCTTGTGTTGTTGGTGTTGCTTTAAAAAAAAAAAAAAAATAATGCTTTATTTTTATTGTTATTTCTAGTTTAAACTGCAAGATAAAAGTGTTAATAATAATATAATGACAGCAGTGAATGAAGGCTCAATCATTAAAGGGACATGCCACCCACATTTTTTCTTTTATGATTTAGAAAGAAAATGCAATTATAAACATCTTTCTAATTTACTTATATTATCTAATTTGTTTTATTCTCTTGATATTCTTTGATGAAAAGCATATCTAGATATGATCACTAGCTGCTGATTGGTTGCTGCACAAAGAAGCCTCATGTGATTGGCTCACCATGTGCATTGCTTTTTCTTCAACTAAGAATATCTAGAAAATGAAGCAAAATAAATAATGGAAGTAAATTGTAATGCTGTTTAACTTTCTATTCTCTATCTGAATCATGAAAGAAAGATTTTGGGTTTAGTGGCCCTTTAAAGGGACATGAACAAATGAAATTTCCTTTCGAAATCTCATAAGAAAATGCTTTTTCAAAAATATTTAATTGTATTATGTTTTTGGCTTCATTGGATTTATATACTTTGATGAAAAGCAAATCTATACAGGCAAAGTAAATGCTCATTGGTTGATGCACATAGATGGGTCATATGACTGCGTCAACTATGTGCATAGCTATGTCTGAAAAAAGTATATGTTTAGAAAGCGGAGAACAATTATATATTCTGATTATGAAAAATGTTAAAAATAATATTCTATACTCAAATAACGCTACATGGATGTCAATAGAGCAGAGATTTAAGAAGGCATGTGATCTGGGGTCAGTCTCATGATTATTGTCGAACATACCATGTTACACAACATCTATATTTTTTTAATAATTTCAAAATACATTATTTCTATTGTCATTATCTCTTTAAGGAGTTTCTATGCAATACTGATTTGTAAATGAACACATGGGTGTTATCTTTAGGGATCACTATATTTATAATCAACAAATGTATATTTCCGTTATAGCTATAAAAAAAGGCAGTATAACAACCCTATTATTGTACAATCCCTTATACATATATGTGACATAAATGATTACAGTATTTGGGGCCTAAATGGCCTATATGGATTCAGATACGGAAGCGTAAGAAGTCAGATCATGTTATTTTTAAGAAATATATATTGGAGACAATGAGCTATCATAATTTAACAAACATTTTTGCGTCAATTATGTTTTACATTTACCTCTTAAATCACTGTCACAATCATCCGTTATGCCAGTGATGATCTCTGGTCCCAGACGCTGAACAAGCTTCTGCTCATAATCATTGAGGTCTGCCACATATGCTGGTCCACCTCCGGTAGCACGTGCCAAATTTTTTTCTCTGGCCAATTTAGCTTTTGCGAAACGTTTAATGTCATTGTAACACTTCTTCAGCTGCTCGACATCCTTTTTTCCTGGACCCTGGGCACTAACAGCATCGCTGATCCTTTGCTAGATCTGCTTCCTCCTAGAAAAATTTGTCTGTTTGACATGACATCCAAACAAATAATCATAAGAGTCAATAATCATGTCAATCAAAACGACGTTTTGCTGATGAAAAAAGTGAGGATTCTTGGATTTTGAAGCGGTTTCAGATCTAGATGAAGCCATATCGAATTTGTTAATAAAGATCACAAAAAATAACGCTCTGTAATCACTCTCCCAAAATTTTGGAACAATAATAAAGTTGTTTACAAAAGTTGTACTTTTATAGGAACAAAATTCTATTCCCGCGACTACTATGACATTCGTGACACCTTCAATGTCACGTGTTAACAATTGGGCAGACAATTCAACTGAAAGTTAATTACATCAGCTTAGTCGCGGCAAGCGAGGCGTCAAATTTATCAATATTCCGCCACTGCTCGCGGCGGGCTAGATGTGTCTATTTATTGTGGGATTATTAGTACATAGCAACAGCGGATACCATTTCGCCCGCGGCGAGTAATGGCGAGTTTAGCCGCGTCTAAAATTACGGATGAATTGACGGCTTAGTACATGGAGCCCTTAGACTGCAGTACACACATAATGAAAACAGTCCATTTATAATTTGTAATAAAAAGTCTATTTTTCTAGAAATACAGCATTTATTTTTTTATTCTTCATGAATGTGGAGGGTTAGCTATATTTTGATATATTTATTTTAAGTAACCGCTATGGTATAAGACAATAACTAGCCCTAATTGTTTAAAAAAGGAAATTCCCGTAGACTGGGGACGGATGACTTCATATGCGGAAATACGTATCCGACTAAAGAGACTGGAAAAAAAATTTAGAGCTCAAACAAGACAAAAATTGTAATACTCAATGGTGTATTTTTATAATGACGCACCAATTAGGTTAGTGGTCATGCAAGATCTATTAACATCGATCAGTTGAAAAGTAAATATTAGGGAGGAAAGGCCCGAATTTCCTAACATGTATGGTAGAGGTAAGTTTTAATTTGTGCATCTAATAAGATCAACATGATGGGTATGATGCTACACACATCAAGGAATTAAATTAGTTGTATGTAGAGGATTGATTTGACAAAATTACAAAAAGGTAATAATATTTTTTATACAGAAGCTGAAAGAGCTGGTATATGTAATAAGAATGACACATTATGCAAATGGTTAATATGAGATCAAGGTAATCACTACAAATACCTGCCTGAAGGGATGGAGCACAAACGGGTAATTCGATTGGAGGGGGATATGTTTAAATTCTAGAGCTCTCAGTTCACAATTATATGCCTGATGAAACAGCGAGGAAGCTGAGAAACGCGTTTCAACAATTTCAACACATAGAGGTGATTGTCACACCCTGTATTTTTATATATTGTGTTTTAATAAAATTAATTTATCATCTGAACCTGACTGAGAGCCAGAGTTTTTTCCACCAAGGATCAGTGAGCTGGGACACTTAGAGATACCAGTAGGTCCCACTAAGCACAATTGGGTGCTGCCATCATTGTGAGTACGATTCTATCAGCACATATGATCATTGTTGTTTAACTATATTGCACTAGGAGGCACCCTTTTTCTTGTGTGTTTTCTCACAGAAATCATTTAAAAATTCCTTTATTTAGGATGCTACCATGAGGCTAGGCCGCAGGACGCTGTGGCTGAAAATCTTAGTCAGCTGATGTTACTTCCAAGTCCAAGCTTCTGGCTTTTCATTAAAGTAAGACCTTGTTTGGATCTGGTCTGGCAGAAATAATATCTGATATTACGGGTGGAAAAGGGGTCTTTTCTACCACTAGATAAGAAGAATAGACCTAAAGGACGTTAGAGTAATTTTCGTTCCTTCACAGGAAAGTCTTCTTCCAAAAAGGAACAGTCCAAGTCTTCTTTGAAACCCAATCAGTCTTGGAACAAGAGGAAGCAATGAAAGAAACCAGCATCCTAATTCAGTATGAAGGGTTTGCCCCCGATCTGGGATCGGATCAAGGGGGGGGCAGACTTACTCGTTTCTATCAAGTGTGGATAGGGGCAGGCTTCTCCTCTCTAGATTATCTGGAGTCCAGATAAAAGAGAGGCATTTTTGAAATTTCCTCTCTGGGAGTGATAGTTTCAGTTCCTGTAAGGGAACAGGTCCTAGGATTCTATTCAAATCTGTTTGTGGTTCCAAACAAAAAGAGGGAACTTTTCATCCTATTCTAGACCTAAAGTGTCTCAAAAAGTTTCTCAGGATACCATCCTTCAAAATGGGAACTATTTGTTCCATTCTTCCCTTGGTTAATGACGACCATAGACCTGAAGAATGCATATCTTCATGTCCCCATCCACAGGGATCTTCACAAGTTTCTGAGATTCGCATTTCTAGACAAACATTTTCAGTTTGTGGCTCTTCCGTTTGGTCTTGCCACAGCAACCAACATTTTCTCATAGGTTCTGGGGGCTCTCTGGGCAGTGATTAGGTCTCAGGGAATGGCAGTGGTACCCTACCTTATTGGTTCAGTAGCCATTTTTTCAACAAGCAAACTCTCATACAGAGATCTTGTTGTCTTTTCATGTTCCCTCGGATCGAAAGCGAATCTGGAAAAAAGTTCCCTTGTTCCAGTTACAAGGGTAGTTTTCTTAGGGACCATATTAGATTTCCTATCGATGGAAATATTTCTGACAAAGGTCAGAAAAGCCAGAGTTCTTTCCTCTTGCCTCTCTCTGCAGTCTACTGTTTGGCCATCAGTGGCTCAATGTATGGATGTAATTCGTATGATAGTCACTTCCATGGACATCATTCCCTTTGCTCAATTCCATTTGAGAGCTTTGCAGTTATGCATGCTCAGTCAATGGAACCAGGATTATTCTGATCTGTCTCAGAGGATAGATCTAGATCAGTCGACAAGGGATTCTCTCCCCTGGTGGTTTTCTCAGGAGCATCTGTCTCAGGGCACATGCTTCCAGAGACATTCCTGGGTGATTGTGACCACGGACACCAGCCTGCTGGGCTGGGGAGCAGTCTGGGACTCATTAAAGGGCAAAGACTATGGACTCAGGAGGATTCTGCTATGCAGACCTGAGAAGATGTCTTCTCTTCCACCTTGGAAGTTTCCTCTGAGGAAGGACCTTCTAACTCAGGGTCCTTTCCTTCATCCAAATCTCGTTTCTCTGAAGCTGACTGCTTGGAGATTGATCGCTTAGTTTTGTCTAAGCGTGGTTTTTCTGAGTCGGTCATTGAGCCTATGATTCAGGCTTGCAAGCCTGTTACTAGAAAGATTTACTATAAGGTATGGTGTTATTACCTTTATTGGTGTGAATCCAAGGGCTATTCTTGGAGTAGGGTCAGGATTTCTAGGATTTTGTCTTTTCTCCAGGAAGGTCTAGAGAAGGGATTGTCAGTCAGTTCTCTGAAGGGTCAGCTTTCTGCATTATCTATTTTGTTGCACAAGCATCTGGCGGATGTGCCAGATGTGCAATCTTTTTGTCAGGCCCTGGTCAGAATCAGGCCTATGTTTAAGTCTGTTGCTTCTCCCTGGAGCCTTAACCTTGTTCTTAAAGTTTTGCAGCAGACTCCGTTTGAGCCAATGCATTCCATAGATATTAAGTTGTTATCTTGGAAGGTTTTGTTTCTTTTTGCTATCTCTTCTGCTTGGAGAGTCTCAGAACTCTCTGCTTTGCAGTTTGATTTGCCTTATCTTATCTTTCATGCTGATAAGTCGGTTTTTCGTACTAAGTTAGGTTTTCTTCCGAAAGCGGTTTTGGATAGAAACATTAATCAGGAAATTGTTGTTCCTTCTCTATGTCTTAATCCTTCTTCTAATAAGGAATGTTTGTTGCACAACTTGGATGTCTTGAGTGCTTTAAAATGTTATCTACAGGCGACTAAGGATTTTCGCCAGTCTTCTGCCCTGTTTGTTTGTTTGTTTCTTTGGAAAGTGTAAGGGTCAGAAAGCTACTGCTACTTCTGTTTCTCTCTGGTAGAAAGCTACTGCTACTTATCTTTCTCTCTGGTTGCGGAATATTATTCATTTTGCTTATAAGACTGCTGGTTTGCAGCCTCCTGAGAGAATTATGGCTCATTCCACAAGGGCTGTCTCCTCTTCTTGGGCTTTCAAAAATTAAGCTCCTGTGGTACAGATTTGCAAGGCTGCAAATTGGTCCTCTCTACATATTTTTTCCAAATTTGATTATTTTGCCTTGGCTGAAGCTTCCTTGGGAAAAAGGTTCTTCAAGCAGTGTTGCCTTCTGTTTAGGTCTGCCTGTCTTGTTCTCCCTCCCTTGTCATCTGTGTCCTCTAGCTTGGCTATTGGTTCCCACTAGTAATTGATGACATTGTGGACTCTCCATATCTTAGGAAAGAAAACAAAATGTATGCTTACCTGATAAATTTATTTATTTTCGGATATGGAGAGTCCACGACCCCACCCTTTATTTTGAGACAGTTTACTAAACCTCAGGCACCTATACATCTTTGTGTTATTCCTTTTTTCCATTTCCCTTCGGTCGAATGACTGGGGATTGTGGTAGGGGTTTAATACTTAACAGCTTTGCTGTGGTGCTCTTTGCCTCCTCCTGCTGGCCAGTGATATTTCCACTAGTAATTGATGACGTTGTGGACGTTCCATATCCAGAAATAAATACATTTATCAGGTAAGCATACATTTTGTTTTTACACAAAAACCAGTATTATTGTGCAACATTTATGCTACCTTTGTATGCGATCTCGCTCTAGTGAATGGCTTTGGAAGTACCAGTAGCTGGAGTTCAGTGAGTATCCAGAATGTCTCAATTAGCAAACTAGGTTGCTGCATCTACATGTGAGTACCCTGTGTCTTTATGATTATTCACATTGATTGAACACTAATATGCAGATGAGGTGTCCCCTTTTGTTTGTGAATTTTTGCAGAACTTTGTAAAATGCAGAGTTGGATTCTGAAGAGTAGCAGACACTATTTGTGTTTTCCAGACGTCTTAGATCACCGTATTGGAGCTTGAATCAATTATATGTGGATCTGTTTGAACTGAATTGAACTTTTCTCCTATAACCAAGTTTGTAACCATTTGGATTTTTATTTTGGGTTTAGTATTGTCTGTACTACTACCCCTAGAGATCCTAGGTTCCAAGTAAGGATTACATCCTAAACTAGCAAAACAAATTATGGTTCTTGGTATTGTCAGCCCTGAATAACTTCTACTAGTGACAGGTCTTTTCCAGCCTTAAGGGGAATTTGCTGTTGCTTCAGAGAATTTTGTTTCTCTCTGTGGATCTAGCTCTTCTTTTGTGTTTCCTGTCTCATTGGGAAGTGGACCAGCTTTTAAATTCTGGGTTAAATTGAATTTATTACTTGCTGAAGACCTAAAGATCCTTGAGGAGATTGGTACTCCTTGTGCCTGTGGAATAGCTTTGTTTTGGATCTACTGATGAACACAGATCCAAAACAAAGCTATTCCACAGGCACAAGGAGTAACATCAAGGGGTCCTATTGGTGCTTAGGTTGCACAACATGCAACGGCCTAATCAGTACCAAAACATTCCATCATCCACACACCAATTGTGTATTTGCCATTAGGCATTCCATTTCGTGCACTACTACACATGTAGTATATCTATTGTTTTGCCCGTGTTCTAATTTCAACGTAGGCAAGACCTCAGGAACATTACGGGAACGGATGGCCAATCACCGACATGCGATTAGAACTGCCTTACAACTTGGTGATTCGGATCAACTAGTGGCGAGGCACTGTGCCATGAAAGGCCACTCTACATCCTCGATTCGGTACATCCTAATCGATCATATTCCAGTTCTGGAGAGAGGTTGTGACCGGAACAAGTTACTACTAAAGTGTGAGGCACAATGGATTTACCGATTCGGAACTATATACCCTGGTGGTTTGAATATGACTCCAGATTTTAAGAGTCTGTTATAAATCTGAGTAGTGTGATACATACTGGGAATGCGTCCCTGGGGAGCTGAGACTCTGTGTTTGCACTGTGCATAGGCATCACACAGAGTGGGGGTCTGCTCACATTGTGCTCACAGCACACGGGATTGGAAACATCTTGTATTCATCTCCCTGTGTGGAAGTCGGGCCTCCTGGTGGTTGTCACTCATTTTGGTCACACTTTCAGAAAGTTCACCCATATTTCTCATAATATCCACACTTTGTACCTTTGTAGGGTATATTCCTGGACATTCATGTGTTGGGACATTGTGAAAGTGGATGCTGCTGTATTTTCACACATAAAATCTGCAGTGGGTTGCAGATGCTATCATAATAATGGGGACGCATTAAGCCCTTCAAATGTGAATACTCTATAATGCAGGGTTTGAGAAAATCCTTATTGAGGAAATCTGTATCTGACAATGAGTATATAAGAATAAGGCTCAATTTATGTGTGAGGTCATATTTAGGAGAGTATCACACTGTCTTTGACAGTAGATCGATATACAAATCCAAGTTCACAGTTTATAATTGCCCCATGTAACAGTTCTGTTTTGACAATGGATATCTGGTATTTGTATAGGATCTCCTGCTTCTACACTGTCAGTATGTAGTCATACATCAGTTCGATATAGTCTTTCCGTGTTTTCTATTTATAAATATTATTGTGTAGTTGTTAGGACCACAACCGATTCTATGATACTAACAAATCCGTTAGGATTGATACAAAGGATCTGGTAGTCTGATCAGTAGGTTATTACAAGAGATATTAACCTGTATTGTTTGCACTTGAAATATAGGATATAACCTGTTTATGTTTACTTATGCCACTCTTTGGTACATGTTTGCACATATGTCACACACTTTAGGCTTGTATATAAGGAATGATGACTTCACAAAAATAGTTTTACTGTAGTGGCACTTACGTTTCTAGAGCGTCATTGGTTTCTATGGCAACTACGTGCACATTATGATGTATGGTTAAACTTGTTCATATTCATCACATACTCGTTTATACACACTAAGTTGGTATTGCTGTGACGCATTCGCAATGTATTTAGTTCATTTTTTTTTGCCAGACATGTATATTAAGCATACTGTGTTATTTTGGCATATCAGAACGAACCGGAAGTGACGTAATTAGACTTCCGGTTTCGGCTCTAACAGTGGAATGCAATATGCTTTCCACACACGGAGTATTTGGCGCTATTGGGAATAACCAGGTTTGTTTGATTTGCAATTGTTCACATACCATAAAAGATGTTTATTTTATCACTTATGTATGCTGACAAAGGGGACTAGATCCCCGAAAACGTTACACAATAAAGTATTGTATACTTGGAGTGAAAAATAAAATGTTGATAAGAACGAATATTCTTAAAAATTCTATTATCGAATGTTATTTACAGTTTTCAAATGTAGACTAGAAATACTATTTCGAATTTGAATGTCACATTAGAATTCAAATATTACATTTATAAAACACATATTAGACTAGAAATACTATTTTGAATGTCACATTCAAATTTGAATATTACATATTACAGGGCAGTATAAAAGGAGAAATGGTAAAAAATACATTCATCCCAAATTTATGCACCTGTCTAATTTCATTTTGATGCATATTGCACATTTTCGGTTAATCCAATAAACCTCATTTAACTACAGAAATATTACTGTGTCTTTCAGTTATTTGATAGATCAAAATGAAATTGCTGATCCAAACATCCAACTATTTATAAATGAAAATCATGGAAATTGTCAGGGGTGCATAAACTTTTGCATATGACTGTATATATATAATCATTTGTTTTTATACAGTGTAGTCAACAATGATACAAAGACTACCTTTCCAAACAGCCAAGAGTTAAACATTAGTCCATCTAAAGGCTATATCTTTGTGAGAAAAGGTTTCGTTCTGGACAAACATAAAAAGTTTTGAATGTGTTTGATAACACTGCACATTAACTTTATTGAAACTCCAATATGAGTCACAAAATGGGTCTGCACCTGACTTATGAGTTGATTTTAAGTTCCCGGTCTGCTTCCACCTCCATCCCCCCTCCCAATAATTCCAGCAATCGGCCCTGGGCAAGTCAGCTGCAGTTTATGAGGCAATAACTTGCCAGTGTTCCCAGCCTGAAATGTTACTGGGGCCTGGGGAATGTTAATGCAACTGTGCAAATGACTCACAGTAGAGAAAAGGGAGCATTTAATCCAATACAACCAGGAGGAGAGAAGGGGTTTATGAAAAGAAAAATGATTTTAATGAAAACAGAAAAAAACCCATTGTTTATCAGTTGTTATTTTAATGGCGGTATGGCTATGCAGAGCAGTAAATGCCTGCCAGAAAAAAAAACAAAAAACAAAATGGCTACTGGCTTAGCCTAATGTCACAAACACATCTTATAAATATTGAATGTCAACAACAGGAAAACTAAGTCGGAGCTGCATATTAACATCATTAGTCTTGAAAAGGTCTGTACCATTGGGTAAGTACAATGTTCAGATAGGGAAAATAATGGTTACACCTTCTTTTAAAAGTATTAAAAAGCATTCCTTTGTGGTAACAGCAATTTACCACATTATTGCTAGTTATTATGCCATCATTCTTTTCATTTTTATTCTAAAGCTTTTTTATGACATTAAATTGCAGATTTCTTAGAAAACCATTCATTATAAATAAATGTTATTTGATTATGTTATTTTGTAACAATTTGTTTTTGCAATTAGAATAGTAGAGAATTATGTTTGGATATTTGAAAACCATTGAGAGCCTTATGAGAGAATTATTAGGAAAAAAAATCCTTATAGTATGAAGAAGCCATCATAATACTATTTAAAGATCCGCCAAATACAGTACTGAATAATTGACAAAAACACATTAAAATTATAATGCAAAAGCTCTTCAATGGATTTGAAACCCAAATTTTTTCTTTGATGATAAAGATAGAGCAACTTTCTAATTTACTCCTATTAACAAATGACTAGATCAGGTGTTTTGTCAGTAAGGCTTATGCAGTGCTAACAAGCCTTTTTTTCTTACCGCTCACTTAAGACAACGCTGGTATTACGAGTTTTCTGCAAGCCGGCGTTAGCCTCAGAAAAGTGAGCGGAGAGCAAAATTTAGCTCCACATCTCACCTCAATACCAGCGCTGCTTAAGTCAGTGGTAAGCTGGCAAAACGTGCTCGTGCACGATTTCCCCATAGGAAACAATGGGGCTGAGCTGGCTGGGAAAAAAACTAACACCTGCAAAAAAGCAGCGTTCAGCTCCTAACGCAGCCCCATTGTTTCCTATGGGGAAATAAAATTTACGTCTGCACCTAACACCCTAACATGAACCCCGAGTCTAAACACCTCTAATCTTACACTTATTAACCCCTAATCTGCCGTCCCTGACATTGCCGACACCTGCATAATATTATTAACCCTTAATCTGCCGCTCCGGACACCGCCGCCACCTACATTATACCTATGAACTCCTAATCTGCTGCCCCCAAAATCACCGACACCTACATTATAGTTATTAACACCTAAATTAATCTGCCCCCCCCCCAACGTCGCCGCAACTATATTACATTTATTAACCTCTAATCTTCCGACCCCAACATCGCTGCTACTATAATAAATTTATTAACCCCTAAATTTAAGTCTAACCCTAAGTCTAACCCCCCTAACTTAAATATAATTTAAATTAAATGAAATAAATTTAACATAATTAAATAAATTAATCCTATTTAAAACTAAATACTTACCGATAAAATAAACCCTAAGCTAGCTACAATATAACTAATAGTTACATTGTAGCTAGCTTAGGGTTTATATTTATTTTACAGGCAAATTTGTATTTATTTTAACTAGGTAGAATAGTTATTAAATAGTTATTAACTATGTAATAACTGCCTAGCTAAAATAAGTACAAAATTACCTGTAAAATAAATCCTAACCTAAGTTACAATTACACCTAACACTACACTATCATTAAACTAATTACCTAAACTACCTACAATTAATTACAAATAAATTAAATAAACTAAATTACGAAAAAAAAAAAGAATTACAAGAATTTTAAACTAATTATACCTAATCTAATCCCCCTAACAAAATAAAAAAACAAAATAATAAAATTCCCTACCCTATACTAAATTACAAATAGCCCTTAAAAGGGCCTTTTGCGGGGCATTGCCCCAAAGTAATCAGCTCTTTCACCTGTAAAAAAAAATACAATACCCCCCAACATTAAAACCCACCACCCACACACCCAACCCTACTCTAAAACCCACCCAATCCCCCCTTAAAAAAACCTAACACTACCCCCTTGAAGATCACCGTACCTTGAGCCGTCTTCACCCAGCCGGGCACAAGTGGACCTCCAGAGGGGCAGAAGTCTTCATCCGATCCGGGCAGAAGAGGACATCCAGACCGGCAGAACTCTTCATCCAGGTGGCATCTTCTATCTTCATCCTTTGGAGCGGAGCGGGTCCATCTTCAAGACATACGAAGAGGAGCATCCTCTTCATCTGATGGCCGATGACTGAATAACTGGTCCTTTAAGTGACATCATCCAAGATGGCGTCCCTTGAATTCCGAATGGCTGATAGAATCCTATCAGCCAATCGGAATTAAGGTAAGAAATATCCTATTGGCTGATGCAATTAGCCAATAGGATTGAAGTTCAATCCGATTGGCTGATCCAATCAGCCAATAGGATTGACCTTGCATTCTATTGGCTGTTCCAATCAGCCAATAGAATGCGATGTTAATCCTATTGGCTGATTGGATCAGCCAATCGGATTGAACTTCAATCCGATTGGCTGATAGCATAAGCCAATAGGATTTTTCCTACCTTAATTCCGATTGGCTGATAGGATTCTATCAGCCAATCAGAATTCAAGGGACTCCATCTTGTATGACGTAATTTAAAGAAACCTTCATTCTTCGTTAGGACTTCATTTGAAGAGGATGCTCCACGTAGGCTGGATTGAAGATGGACCCGCTCCGTTCCGGAAAGATGAAGATAGAAGATGCTGCCTGGATGAAGAGTTCTGCCGGTCTGGATGTCCTCTTCTGCCTTGATCGGATGAAAACTTCTGCCCCTCTGGAGGTCCACTTGTGCCTGGCTGGGTGAAGACGGCCTTAAGGTAGGGTGATCTTCAAGGTGGTAGTGTTATTTTTTTTAAGGGGGGATTGGGTGGGTTATAGAGTAGGGTTGGGTGTGTGGGTGGTGGGTTGTAATGTTGAGGGGGTATTGTATTGTTTTTTACAGGTAAAAGAGCTGATTACTTTGGGGCAATGCCCCGCAAAAGGTCCTTTTAAGGACTATTTGTAATTTAGTATAGGGTAGGGCATTATTTTTTTTTGGGGGGGGGCTTTTTTTATTAGGGGGATTAGATTAGGTGTAATTAGTTTTAAAATTGTTAATTTTTTTCCTGTAATTTAGTGTTTTTTCCCCGTAATTTAGTTTATTTAATTTAATTGTAATTAATTGTAGTTAGTTTAGGTAATTAATTTAATTATAGAGTAGTGTTAGGTGTAATTGTAACTTAGGTTAGGGTTTATTTTACAGGTCAATTTGTATTTATTTTAGCTAGGTAGCTATTAAATAGTTAATAACTATTTAATAACTATTGTACCTAGTTAAAATAAATACAAAGTTGCCTGTAAAATAAAAATAAATCCTAAAATAGCTATAATGTAACTATTAGTTATATTGTAGCTATATTAGGGTTTATTTTATAGGTAAGTATTTAGTTTTAAGTAGGAATAATGTAGTTAATGATAGTAATTTTATTTATATTTATTTAAATTATATTTAAGTTAGGGGGGTTAAGGTTAAGGTTAGGGTTTAGGGGTTAATACATTTAATATAGTAGCGGCGATGTTGGGGTCGGCAGATTAGGGGTTAATAAATGTAGGTAGGTGGCAGCGATGTTAGGGACAGCAGATTAGGGGTTAATAAAAATTTAACTAGTGTTTGCGAGGCGGTTTAGGGGTTAATACATTTATTAAAGTGGCGATGATTTCCGGTCGGCAGATTAGGGGTTAATAATTGTAGGTAGGTGGCGGCGATGTTGGGGGCGGCAGATTAAGGGTTAATAAATATAATGTAGGTGTCGGCAATGTTAGGGACAGCAGATTAGGGGTTCATAGGTATAATGTAAGTGGTGGTGATGTCCGGTTGGCAGATTAGGGGTTAAAAAAAATTAGTTTAGTGTTTGCGATGTGGGGGGACCTCGGTTTAGGGGTTAATAGGTAGTTTATGGGTGTTAGTGTACTTTTTAGCACTTTAGTTAAGAGCTTTATGTTCCTGCGTTAGCCCATAAAACTCTTAACTACCGACTTTCAAATGCGGTAGAAGTCTTGACAGGAGAGGGTGTACCGCTCACTTCTTCCAAGACTCGTAAAACCGGCGTTAGGCAAATCCCATTAAAAAGATAGGATACGCAATTGACGTAAGGGGATTTGCAGTAGCCTCAAGTCACGGAAGAAAAGTGAGCGGTACACCTGTACCTGCCAGATTCGTAATACCAGCGGGCGTTAAAAAAGCAGCATTGGGACCTCTCAACGCTGCTTTTTAAGGCTAACGCAAGACTCGTGATCTAGCCGAAATTTTCTTCGTTCTCTTGGTTGAATGAGCAGCAATGCACTTCTGGTTGCTGACTGAACACATGCGTGAGCAGTATATTTATGCATCCACAAATCAGAAACTAGAACCTAGGTTCTTTGCTGCTCCTAAGCTTTCATAGATAAACCTTTCAGCAAAGGATAGCAAGAGAAGGAAGCAAATTAAATAATCAAAGTAAATTGAAAAGTTGTTTAAAATTGCATTCTATATCAGAATCATGAAAGAAAATTTTTGTGTTTCATGTTCCTTTAACCCCTTAATGACCACAGCACTTTTCCATTTTCTGTCCGTTTGGGACCAAGGCTATTTTTACATTTCTGCGGTGTTTGTGTTTAGCTGTAATTTTCCTCTTACTCATTTACTGTACCCACACATATTATATACCGTTTTTCTCGCCATTAAATGTACTTTCTAAAGATACCATTATTTTCATCATATCTTATAATTTACTATAAAAAAAATTATAAAATATGAGGAAAAAATGGAAAAAAACACACTTTTTCTAACTTTGACCCCAAAAATCTGTTACACATCTACGACCACCAAAAAACACCCATGCTAAATAGTTTCTAAATTTTGTCCTGAGTTTAGAAATACCCAATGTTTACATGTTCTTTGCTTTTTTTGCAAGTTATAGGGCCATAAATACAAGTAGCACTTTGCTATTTCCAAACCACTTTTTTTCAAAATTAGCGCTAGTTACATTGGAACACTAATATCTTTCAGGAATCCCTGAATATCCCTTGACATGTATATATTTTTTTTTAGAAGACAACCCAAAGTATTGATTTAGGCCCATTTTGGTATATTTCATGCCACCATTTCACCGCCAAATGCGATCAAATAAAAAAAATCGTTCACTTTTTCACAAATTTTTTCACAAACTTTAGGTTTCTCACTGAAATTATTTACAAACAGCTTGTGCAAATATGGCACAAATGGTTGTAAATTCTTCTCTGGGATCCCCTTTGTTCATAAATAGCAGACTTATATGGCTTTGGTGTTGCTTTTTGGTAATTAGAATGCCACTAAATGCCACTGCGCACCACACGTGTATTATGCCCAGCAGTGTAGGGGTTAATTAGGGAGCATGTAGGGAGCTTTTTGGGGTAATTTTAGCTTTAGTGTAGTGTAGTAGACAACCCCAAGTATTGATCTAGGCCCATTTTGGTATATTTCATGCCACCATTTCACCGCCAAATGCGATCAAATAAAAAAAAAAGTTACATTTTTCACAATTTTAGGTTTCTCACTGAAATAATTTACAAACAGCTTGTGCAGTTATGGCACAAATGGTTGTAAATGCTTCTCTGGGATCCCCTTTGTTCAGAAATAGCAGACATATATGGCTTTGGCATTGCTTTTTGGTATTTAGAAGGCCGCTAAATGCCGCTGCGCATCACACGTGTATTATGGCTAGCAGTGAAGGGGTTAATTAGGTAGCTTGTAGGGAGCTTGCAGGGTTAATATTAGATTTAGTGTAGAGCTCAGCCTCCCACCTGAAACATCAGACCCCCTGATCCCTCCCAAACAGCTCTCTTCCCTCCCCCACCCCACAATTGTCCCCGCCATCTTAAGTACTGGCAGAAACTCTGCCAGTACTAAAATAAAAGGTATTTGGCCCTTTTTTTTAAAAAAAAAAAAGAAGCATATTTACATATGCTGATGTGTACGATCCCCCCTTAGACCCCAACCTCACTGATCCCCCCTAAAAAGCTCTATAACCCTCCCACTCTAACTTAATGGGCGCCATCTTGGGTACTGGCAGCTGTCTGCCAGTACCCAGTTTAGAAGAAAAAAATGTTTTTTTTTTACATTTATTAAAAGTTTCTGTAGTGTAGCTTCCCCCCACACAAAACCAACCCCCCACCCCTCCATGATCACTTTTTGTGCTTTTGCACAAACAAGATTAGGTATTATTTATTAAAACATTTTCCGTAGTGTAGCGGTTCCCACCCGCTCCTGCCCCGTGCACGCCCGCCACCCTCCGTGCACGCGCGCGCGCCCGTGCGCGCCCCCGACGATCGCGCCCCCAATCCCGCCCCCCTTGACGTCATGCGGCACACCGATGGCCGCCCACCCGCCTCCCAAGTCGGCTCCCACCCACCAACGAAACCGGCCATCGATGTCCGGTGCAGAGAGGGCCACAGAGTGGCTCTCTCTGCATCGGATGGCCGTAAAAGGTTATTGCAGGATGCCTCCATATCGAGGCATCACTGCAATAACCGGAAAGCAGCTGGAAGCGAGCAGGATCGCTTCCAGCTGCTTTCCACACCGAGGACGTGCAGGGTACGTCCTCAGGCGTTAACTGCCTTTTTTTTGAGGACGTACCCTGCACGTCCTCGGTCATTAAGGGGTTAACTTTGAATTTGAATTAAGCAGTAGAATATTTTCTCGCTCCTTGTACCATATGACAGCTATCAGCCAATCAAAAGACAAAGGGCTAGATTTTGAATGGAGTGCTACCAGACACAGAAATTTTAAGTGACTGCTTACAGCCTATGGTCCGTTGGTGCATATTGGAGAGAAAAATATTGATAGCCCTGAAGTGTGGGTTTAATCAGATACTCTGCTTAAAGGGCCATAATACCCAAATGTTGAAACACTTGAAAGTGATGCAGCATAGCTGTAAAAAGCTGACTAGAAAATATCACCTGAACTTCTCTATGTAAAAAAGAAAGATATTTTACCTCAAAATGTCTTAAGTATTCACACCCCATTGTAAAGGACTTTAAGCAGCAAATCAGTATGCATGTCCCGGGACTTGCAAGGGAGCGTGCCTTATGCACACTCCTGTTATTTCCCAATTCAGTTTAAGGAAGTTTTCTATTAAATCTAATGAAAGTTAAGTGAAATCTCATGAGATCACAGTAAAAGAGTTCATGACCTCAGCACTGCTGATTCTGATTGACTGCTGTTCATTTCTTCAATTATTTTTTTTTTTACCTGCAGCTGGGCAGTAACGGAAAGAAAACTTTTTTTACACAGCACTTACTCTAGTGAGCTGAGGAAATTGTGAGGTAAAATATCTTCAGATTCTCAAGTGATATTTTTCTGTCAGCTTTTTACAGTTATGCTGCATCACTTTCAAGTGATTTAGAATATGAGTATTATGTCCCTTTAAGCTACAAACTAATTGCACTTGTTGGATCACCAGTGTGGACACACATTGGAACACTGAGTCTATGAGCACGTACATACCTCATACTGTTTAAAGGTTATTTTGTGAGTAAACACCTTGCAGAGTTTTATGGATTTTGTATCTCTTTTTTTATATTAAAATGATTTGTACCATGTAGGCTGCTTTGTGCGCTTCCTATTTTTTGCATACACAGACAAACATATATATATATATATATATATATATATATATATATATATATATATATGTGTGTGTGTGTGTGTGTGTGTATATATACAATATTAAAAATACTTAGAACATATTTACAATGCATACACAGTTAAACGCTTTATTAAATATGAATATTGCATAAATATGAGTTATATATACAGTATATATATATATATATATATATATATATACATATATATATATATATATATATATATATACATGTATAGATAGATACATGTCCATTTATGTATACATACTGTATGTATTTATGCGTTTATATGTATATACAGGTGGCCCTCGGTTTACAATGGTTCAATTTGCACCGTTTCAGAATAACAACCTTTTTTTCCAGTCATGTGACTGCTATTGAAAAGCATTGAGAAGCAGTGCATTTATTAAAATAGCCAGTAGGTGGAGCTGTCCGCTTGTGTTGCAGCAAAGCCAAGCATACTGAAATTAATCAGTTTACCCAGACCTGAGCTATCGAGCAGATTTCAAAGGAACAAGATCTTCCTGTCTATAAATCAGTCCAGATTGGAATGCATAGAAAGAACTGTTTGCAGAAAAATGCAAGTGAAGTCTGTGTTGTGTGATTATTTTATTAGGTTTATAATGCTGTTTAGCAAATGTTTTTGTTCATTTAACTTAGTTTAATTATATATTCTGTGTTGTGTGATTATTTTATTAGGTTTATAATGCTGTTTAGCATTTAAAGTCTTCATTTCAAAGCTTTAAAAATAATGTATTCAGTGTTACTTATAACAATTTTGAGAGGGGCCTGGAACCTATCTCCCTCACTTCCCATTGACTTACATTATAAACTGGGTTTAAATTTACAACGGTTTTGATTTACAACCATTCCTCCTGGAACCTAACCCCGTGTAAACCGAGGGCTACCTGTATATATATATATATATATATATATAAATATATACACACTATATATGTCTGTAAATACATGTAAGTTATCCATAAACGAAGAAGATGACAGCAGTTGAAAATTAAAAAGTCAATATTTTAATGATAATCCATTTAAAATTGGTATTCCAGGCAGGAACAGGCAAAGTAGAAAAAAGAAAAAAAAAAGAAAAAACAGTGCACGGGTAGACACAGACAGTATACGCGTTTTGGCGTGATTCGGTAGTGAAACGCGTATACTATCTGTGTCTACCCGTGCACTGTTTTTACTTTTTTCTACTTTGCCTGTTCCTCCCTGGAATACCAATTTTAAATGGATTATCATTTAAATATTGACTTTTTAATTTTCAACTGCTGTCATCTTCTTCGTTTATGCATAACTTATGTGTTTAGCCTGTTTTGACAGCAGTCTATGCCTCATGAAGTGGCATTTGTTCCCTATTGGCCTGTCCATAAATAGTACTGTCCCAACCTTCCATCCTATTGGCTCCGTGTAAAGGGGTGTGTGTTGTGGCTACGTTGGAGACAAAGTACGTGTAGTATACACGTCAGCAGGAAACCCCCGAAAAGGAAGCTGGCGTTCTCGCTCCACGGTGGCGGTGTGTTCTTGGACAGGGAGAGATGGTAAGTGAGTGCAAGTTTTCACTCTGTTCCCTCTCCCTCTCGCACCCCACATACTCACATTGGGCGGCTGCACTGCACTGGAGTACATCTTCAGACACTACCGCATTACACCTGAAGATAGTTTCATCAGTCTGAGGTCGGGAGGTACATATATGGTCTTAGAGCTGCCAGTTTTTCAGCTCTTGAAGCATTGTGTTCTGAGTGTGTGATACGCCAGGGAGTATAGCCTTATGTCTGGAGTATATGCGTCCTGACTCACAGTTGTACACATACCAATACCCCTGAGCATGTGAATACCAGAACTTTTGTAGTCCGATACTATTATTCATATACATCATAGTGTATCTGCATACATTGTTTTGTTTTTGCATGGGAACAATATCTGATATACAGAGAAAGCCACATATAGTGAACATTCAGTACTACACTCTCCTCTTTTTGTTTTTTTGTAAATACATGTATACACATATAAATACATATGTACACACATATAACTTTCAACTAGAATGAACTCCAGGGAAGCGTTCTGACATCCACTTTCAGTGTGGCTGTATCGACTTATCGCAGTGATCTTCACGAAAAGTACACACCCCCTCTGACGTCACGATGATGTGTATGACGCTGCTAACACAGGACTGGTGCAGTAAAAAAGTGATCCACCACCGCCTCAGCAAAATATAAACATCCAACAAAGAACGCACCCAGCCCACAGGAAACAGCCACGAACAGGCAGGTTGTTGAAAGCAAAATGTATTTTCTTCAAAGCAGTGCCGTAGCAATGCAATCACAGCAAAGGCACATTATACATGAAACATGCAGCTGAATGGTCAACTAGTAATATGCTTATTATTTCCGTTACATGCAAAGAGCTGAGACATACCACATATCGCTTGCTCCCTGCAGTTAGCGCGCTATTTGTAAACAAGTCAAAAATGCATATATGTCTATACTGTGCACTTTTGCACAAGCTCAGTAGGGGCTGGAGCCTCAGAATGTATGCACATAAAAAGAATGTGAACGTTTTGGTAATGAAAGTATAAAGTAATTTTTTTTAATTGCATGCTTTAGCTGAAACTTTAATTTTGACTTTTAGAGGCCGTTTAACAAATGGGGGCCGATTTATTATGTCCCGTAGTCTGCCTAATGCAGCTGTTTCCATGTGAGCCTCCATGTGAGCATCGGTTTGATTGACACCCCCTGCTAGCGGACGATTGGCTGTGAATCTGTAGGGGGTGGCTGGTAAGCAAAAAAAGCAGATTATGATTGACCCCACATTTAGAGTCAACCACTTGATTTCTAAAGAGCACAGCAATTCTTTACTAAATACAACCCTATTCACAACAAAACCTAACCATAACTGAGGCCTTGATATTCAAAATATCAACAGACCCACAAGAAATTGTCTTTCTGGCCTTGCGAGTCCCACAATCCGTGGGTCCGGCTATATATTGCAAGAATTTATCTGACCCTCTCTTCTGTCAAGGGGCAATGCCCCCCCCCCCCCCCCGAAATAATAATGTTTTTTGTATTATTCATGTTCATTGTGGATTACATCTGATGAAGAAGAGGACCCTGTTTAGTTTTTTGTTGTTGTTTTTTCCTTCATGGATTTTTGGGGCTTTTTACTTCATGTTCCTGGTGGATTACTTTTGATGAAGACTTTGGATGATTAGCAAAAATGTCTTGTTTAATGCTGTTTTGTTTAACCCCTTAATGACCAGCACCTTACCCTGTACGACGCTGGTTGTTAAGCACTTAAGGACCAGCGTTGCACTCTGGGCCTCTCTCTGCCGTGATCTAGCTAAAAGTAGCAAGATTGCACTATTTCTGCACGCCCCATGAGTTGGGCATTGCAGAAATAGACGGGCAGTGGTACAGATGTAGAGAAGGACACTCTATGGCAGCGAAAGCGCCGATCGTTGGTGGCGTGGAAGTTGCCTGGGCTGCCCATCGCTGGGGGGAGGGCAGGAGTGGGTGAGACCGCTACGCTACAGAAAAAAATTCTCTGAGAGCAAAAAGGAGGGAGGAGGAGAAGGGTGAAGGAGGTAGAGTGGGATCCTATATGGAGGGAACTATTAGAGAGTAGGGAAAGGATCATGGATGGGGAGAGGGGTAAATGAGGGAAGGGGGAGGGAGTTGGGCAGCTACACTACAGAAAAAAAAGGTTTTTGATTTTTTTTCAATTAAAATACATTTAAAATAATAGAAAACTGGGTATTGACAGAATGCACTTCCATGTTTAACATGAATTGGAAAGCCCACAATATTCAGAATAAAATTACAGGAAAGTGGAACAAAATAAATAATAAAAGTATATTGCAAAGTTGTTTTACTACATGTAATTAAACAATTTATATTATTATAGTGAGGTGTGTAATTTCCATTTAAGATGGTAAAAGGCCAAAAATATAGAATTATCCCTCCATGGCAAGTATATCAATTTGAGGGTATACATATAGCAATGCTATTTATAATTTAAATTAACAATATATATAAATACATTTTCTTAATTGCTGAAAAAAACTGCAGTTACTGGTTATTAGTCTTTTAAGACGATCAAAAAATCATCATGCAGATGTATTACATTGATGCTATCCTAACCATCTTTGATCTGTGTTAAGTTTAATAAATAAATTATGTGTCAAATTACTTTGAATTCTTCTGTATCCTCATTAACAAAATACGTAAAATAATTATAAAATATACAAAGTTGATTCATTGTTAGACTCAAGATGATAAGTTTTATTTATTTCCAATTGATTATAAGACAAATTGATTTAAGATCTTATGCAGTAAAGATAAAATGTATTTTTAAGATCAAAAGAAAATATGAACTAAAATCTTGAATAAATCCATTTAGTGGACATGAAGTTGCAATTAGAAAATTATATAATAATAATAATAACATAAATAATAATAAATATGATTTTTAATTCTCACAAAGATGCTACAGTAAATTCAGCACTGGTTGATCCAGATTGGCAACTATGCACATATGCTACTCTGATTGGCTTAGTTCTGCACTATTTGTTCATTGCCAGTCCGGTTATAACTTTCAATATAAATTGCATTAGAGTATGTTTCCCTAATTTGGTTTACCAGTTCTTATATTTTTCAAAGCAGCCTCATCTCTTTGCTGAATAGTCTTTATAATAGAACAAAATGATTAGGAGATACTGCTAGTAAATCTAGCCTATAATGCTAGTCTAGTTTACAACCAGACCAATGTTAGACCCATATATAGCAATCTGTTTCATTGTTGTTGTAATACAAAACACGTAGCAGTGGTTAATACTTAAAGGGACACTAAACCCAAATATGTTCTTTCATGATTCAGATAGAGCATGCAATTATAAGCAATTTTCTACTTTACTACTATTATCAAATGTTCTTCGTTCTTTTGCTATCTTTCTTTAAAAAGCAGGAATTCAAAGCTTAGAAGTGGACCCAGTTTTGGTTCAGAACCTGGGTTATGCTTGCTTATTGGTTTGCTAAATGTAGCCACCAATGAGCAATGCCAGACTAGAATGTTTTACAACACTTTTTGTTGGAGCTATAATAGCATCAATCTAGAAATTAAAAAGACTTCATGTTTTTTAAAGTAACAGTAAAGTCAAAATTAAACTTCCATGATTCAGATATGGGGGCCTATCTATCAAGCTCCCAAAGGAGCTTGATGCCCCGTGTTTCTGGCGAGCCTGCAGGCTCGCCAGAAACAGCAGTTATGAAGCAGCGGTCACAAAGACCTCTGCTCCATAACCTGTCTGCCTGCTCTGAGCAGGTGGACAGACATAGCCTCGGGTTGATTGACACCCCCCTGCTAGCGGCCCATTGGCCGCGAGTCAGTAGGGGGCGGCATTGCACCAGCAGCTCTTGTGAGCTGCTGGTGCAATGCTGAATACGGCGAGCGTTACTGATTCCTGTCTGTTTCCAGTCCCTCTATTGGTTTATCCTTGAACTTCCATACCGCTGGATTTCCCTCCTGTTGCCGCCAAAGACTATCCTGCCTACTGTGAATACCGCTTACATTTTGCAAACTTTCTCTGCTCTGGGTTATTCCCGATCATTTCAGCTTGATGCTGGGATAAGAAGACTACTGGCCAAGTTTGGTCTGATAGTGAAATATCCCACAAGCATTACAAGCAGGCAGCAGAGTTACTGAACCAAGTAGGCCTCTGATTACAGTACATAAACCTCAAAAATACACCTCCACTGGAGGAGGGCAAGCAAGTGTTTAGAGTCCCTTGAACACAGCGGCCAGCAGTTCCCTGAGGACTGAAGGATGATTACTACCACATATCAGGAAGTGCAGGAGCAGGAGTGGAAGCAGCAGGCATCATAGTTACTGAACTTAGTAAGCCTCCAGTGCACAAACCCCAAAAATACACCCCCAAGGGAGATGGACAAACCTTGTACACAGCGGGCAACAGTTTGCTATGATTTTTTACTTTAATTGATGATGACCACAACAAAGCAGGAAGGACAGGAGCAGGAGTGGCAGCAGCAGCAGGCAGCAGACTTACTAAACTTGGTAGACCTATTAGTACAGGAACCTCCAAGGAAGGAGGAGGACAAACAGGTGCCTAGAGCTCTTTGGACACAGCGGCCAGTAGTTCCCTGAGGATTTGGCATTGACGGGTGATGACCACCACAGAGCAGAAAGGGCAGGTGCAGGAGTGGTAGCAGAAGACAGCAGACTTACTGAACTAGGTAGGCCTCACAGTACATAAACCTGAAAAATACACCTCCAGGGGAGGAGGAAGGTAAACATGTGCCTAGAGCCCTTTGAACCTTGCGACCAGCAGTTCCCTGCAGATTTGGCATTGATGGATCATGATCAGTCACTACAGAGCAAGAAGGGCAGTAGCTGGAGTAGAAAACATTTTAAAATCAATCAACAGTGTAACCTAGCTTTGGAATGTTACATTGGAGAAATGCCATTTGATCCATGAGCTGAAGTGATATCTGTGAGTGCTGAGGGCACAGTATATTGGTAGTTACTGAAAACACTCACTTACTTAGCATGATGGATGGGGGAAAAGAGAGGAGCTCCTGAGCTATTGTAGCCAGAACAATCCTATTGTCAACCAAATTGCTCTGAAGCTCTGCTGTAAGAGGGAAAGGAAGTTTGCAAATATAAGCCTTTAACATGTACTACTCCCCTTTCTTGAGGAGGATAAAACAGCCTACTGTCTCTACCAAAAGACAGCTGATCCACTCATCTGAGTTGTGTTGCTGCTGTAGTTGCAAGTAATAGATGATCAAATTATATCTGCCTTCTGCTGCTGCATTTCTACTTCACAAAACATGCCCCTTTTCTTGGACTGCATACACCCTGCAAATCAGTTTGTCCCTCCAAGTTGGCAGGTTATCAGTCAAGATACTTTTTTCAGCATATTCAAAATAAAGCTCCACCTAGTAGTCATGTCTTGCTTAAGAGAGTGCTGGGGAAGAACTGCCTTCTCTTGCTTCTGCCTAAGGAGCTGAATGGCTTTAACACCGTGGTAGCAGTGACCTGTAATCCTTCTGCAATGTTCAAGTAAAGTTGCTAATCTAGAGTTGTCAGTAGGGATAGCAGCCTTTACAACCAGGTGCGGATGCAAGCTGAATGCACACTGACAAAGGAACCCTCCCGAGGAGCCTTTGCCATATTAGCTGCTCCATTAAATACAACAAATCCCATTTCCACCTTGCCGCCTTCCCACCATCCTCCTTAGAGCTTGCAATATATTGTCAGTGCTATGCTGCTAATCCAACACCTAGGCATGGGAGATTAATGATTTATTGCCCTGCTGTTCTACTGACTCGCTCCTGAGTTGACTGGAGCTGCCTGCCACTGCAACACCCCTAGCAGTAACGCTACCCACATCCCTATCACACACCCTGGGCAGCCACCAGTGTGCCATCAGGGAAAGGAAGGCATGATGGCCACTAGGAACACTCCATAAGTCGGTGGTTAAGTGCTCCGACTCTCCAACAGCCTCCACTACATCCTCCTTCAACACTGCAATGCAGGAATGGTAGCATGAGGGGACTACACTCCTGCTGAAAGTGCTGCATGAAGGGACGTGGCAGCAGGAAGCATCCATCAACTGCTTGAAAGGCTCTGTTTCAAGCATGGCGAAGGGCGCACCACCAACAACTACCAGCTGATCAGATGGTTAATTTTCTTGACTGCTGCCTGAACATTCCCCTAGAGTGAAACCCCCGAAAATCTTCTAGGGTGGGCTAAACACATTTTTGTGATGTTAAAGATGGTACCTGACTCTGCTGACTGCCATCAATACTATGTCCCCTGTCTTGATTACTGCTTGTAGTGCTGCTCCTAGTAGGTGGCATTGCCAGCTGTGATAAGGAGATTGTTGCACTGTTGGGTCATCCTGGAGCTGATGGGATGATCCAACACTCTCCCACGGCTAACTTCTTTGCCCCATAATTTGCCCTTACCTGCCTCTGCCTGCCCTTCTATAACTGTTGAAGTCTCCTTGCCGGTGGTTTGAGATGTTGCACTGCTAATTCTTGAAAACTTTTTCTTCTCCTAGTAGTGGTGGTGGTAGTGACAGTGGTGGTGGAGCTGCCATTGATTCTCATATTGACAGAGATTGAACTTCTAGTAGAACTGGCATCATGGGTAGTGGATGAGGCTGTTGTTGGACCTGGATGCTCTAAAACAGGGGATGATGCTGGTGATGGAGAGGGAGAGAATACAGAAGGAGACTGCTAGCCTTAAAGCGGGGAGAGAGTTGTGCTTCTGCCCATTGTGCACAGACTCTGTGGTGAAATCATTTACTCCTTCACCATCTCCTCAGGCTCTTAATGAAGTTCTTCCTGTTCCAGAGTAAAGGTTATTGTAGACATTTTGGAAGTCACAGTAATATCCTCATCATAAAAACCAGAGACTGGGGAAACCTGGTGCAACGCCGCCCCCTGCAGACTCGCGGCCAATCGGCCTCCAGCAGGGGGTGTCAATCAACCCGGCGATTCCTGTCCGCCTCATCAGAGCAGGCAGACAGGGTTATGGAGCAGCGGTCTTTAGACCGCTGTTCCATAACTTGTGTTTCTGGCGAGTCTTCAGACTCGCCAGAAACACGTGCCCACAAGCTCCTTACGGAGCTTGATAAATTGGCCCCTAAGTTTGTGCCATACAAATAACTGCTGACTCTCTGAAAAGGTGTGGTGTTAGAATGCTGCTGCATGGGCCCTCACAGCATTATTTTTAACTTCCTATCCCTTTTAGTTTGCTGGTGGCTCTCTCCATAGAAAGATTTGTTGTAAATCTATAAATCCATCTTCTTTATATGGCTTTTTGTCAAAATATACAGTAAAAGCCTTTAAGAACTATCCTTGAATTTTCAAATAGGTAAGTAATATAAAAAATATTAGTTCTGTTTGTGGTTCCTTTCATTTTATTTAAATCCAATGAATGACAAAAAGATTTTCATTCCTATGCTAAATGTGGCCAGTATTACTTATTTTACGCTACTAAAGAATCAAGAAGATTAATTATGGTTTTCATCTCTTATGGTGCCAGAAAAAAAATACTTTTGAATTATGTTTTGTCCAGTTGTATTTGCACTGAGATCCTTATTGTTTATAAACTCACAAAAAAGAGCTTGTTTGGCAGGCAGGGTGCATTGCCATATCCCTTGGTCTATAGCTCCTCATGCATAGCCATCAAGAAGTTTCTATGGAAAACTTGTGCAAGGAAGCCACTTAATCTCCTTTGCATATATTATTCACAAAGATGTAACAGTTCCGTCAGCGAACTATATTTGGTAGGATGGCCTTTCTAGAGCCTAAATAAGATTAATTCTTTTTCCTACCCATGCTTTCATAATAATAACTTATACACTTAAATACTGCACAGATTATCCACTATGAGCTTATGAGAGAAAACAAGATTTATACCTACTGATAAATCCTTTTTTTTTATTTAAAGGGCCGATCAGCAACATATTATTCCATGTAATTTCTCTTACATGTCATCCCAAGTCAGTATAGAATATATAGGGCTAGATTTATCAAGTCCTTTTCTCCACTATGACTGTAGGTTCACTTGTGTGAACCTGCAGTCACTATTTATCAAGCAGCAGTCATCGGACCTCTTAGGTGGAGAATTTCAATCTTCTGGTCTGTTCTGAATGGGGAGATTGACAGCTTTGATTGGCTGTGTGCGGGCAGGGTTGCATGCAATCACAAAGGAGCCAGAGGAAAAGCTGGGTGTACAAGGGAAAATATGTATGCCCCTGTACACCAGTGTTTGATAAATTGAGCCCATACTGAACTACCTAGTGGTACAATGCACTGTACCTATTCTCCATTAAATATACTCCTCCAAACAATGCAAAAGCACTATATTCACAGGACTCAACCTGATACTGCAACCACTAGCCAAAACATATTGCTAGTCGAATCTGCAACAAGGCTGTATTCTCAAATAAATACACAAGTCCTTTTGTCAAAAGATAGCACAGTCACAATGTAAGTATAGCCAATTTGGTAACTTTCTTACCCCTGCTTCATCATGATTTTTCCAGTCCTAGGATGTACTGTATGCATGGGGAGGTCAATTTCTTGGTAGTCTTGCTCTTTACACATAACTCCTCTATAAGAGACACCATCGAGCAGCGCAAGCTTATCCAATAATCATGGTTCTAGCACCCATTTTCAGAAACCATGTGTAAGCAGACTTCTGTTTGGTTCGCTGTGCTGTCAATCTGCAGGAAATATCAGGAGGGTGGATAATGAAATCTAATACATCAGCTTATTAGCCAATGCTGTGCTACACTCAAGGGTCAAAAGATATCCAGAAATAGAAGTGTAGCAAAGAGAACCAGCTTGATAAAACTTTGTCTTTATTAACCTTATGAAAAGTTAAATGTCACATGGCTAAACATACAATTGATAGGTAGCCTGCACAACAGCTGATGGGAATTGGCCCGCGGATATACTCCAAGCTGCTCGAAGTCTACCTATATTATACATGTTTAGCTATATGACATTTAAAGGGCCACTGTAAGTAAATATTTTCTATGCCTGTTACTAACTAACTACCCTAAATACGCTTTTTATCAATAGCATTTCATTAACATATCTCTACCATATATCAGAAATCTTGTCTGCAAATTTAATTGTTTTCCAAACCCACTCCGTGGGTATACTTTGCTCTGTACCAATCCGTTTACAATACCTAGGTTTCAAAATGGCGCTTTAAACACAAAGTTATTGGTTTAAGTATTTTTAACACTCAGTGCTGAAAATAGTGGGCAGGATAACGCGACATCATCGGTGAATAAAAGATATAACTTTTAGAATGTTATGAAACTTCATTTCGGAGAAAATATAGGTCAGTAGGTTTTAATTAATGTTTATTAACTTTAATATGTTAGTTGTTTAGCTTAAAAATTATAACAGAAAGTAATCCTTTAACGTTTAATAAGGTTAACTGATGGTATGTGACCAGAGACCTGATGGGTTAGAGGGATGATGGGCTAAAGGGTTATAGGTCATAGTTTAGGTCTGAAATAGGCATACAACTTACAGGGGCTGTAGGCAGTGGGGTCTAATGTCTGATAATGACTCCCTACCTCTTTCTCATGATCAACTGCTGATTGTGCTGTATTTTTGGAGAGGTCAGCTGGCAACCCTATCTCCTACTAATTACCAAATTCACTATCTATTTCCAGCTTTAAGTTAAAAAGGGGAATATAACCTGCACATTTAAAAACATTGTAATGTTACATATTTTTCTTGTAAAGCGCTACATGTACATCTTCCAAAGTTTTGAAAAGTGAAACCAGCATTTGGTTTAATTTCCATAAGCTAAAGATGAGTGATGCTGCAGACCACCTGACTATCGTCATTGGTTTAGAGCCGGACTTAGAAGACCGGAAGTGCTGGGGTGGAAGAGAGGTGGCCGGAGGGAAGCAGCAGCAGCCGCAGTGGGGTTTCAAAAGAAAGTGTCCCAGACCAAGATGCGGGTGACACTATCAGTGTGTGATGCACAAAGAGCGGGCTTGAATTCCACATAAAATAAATAAGACCTGGTGATACACTTATTCAAAATGTATTTAGGACCAGAAAGGGTAAAAGGGGCACTGTGTAATTATCAAAAGAGGTAAAGCTTGGATGACCACCATTATAAGAGACAAATTTATGCTTGCTGTGATTTAAAGTGGTATGTCCTACAAAAAACATATAGACAGGTTTCTACAGGGGTTACTGCTGTAGTAATTTCAGATTGCTAATTAACAAACAGCGGGAAACTTGAAAGTGCAAAGGATAACAATCAAGCTTTGATTATATTGCAAATATTGCGTCAGTGGGCTCCATTTATTAAGCAGCGAATGCTGCTTTGGACACCCATCGTTTCAGGCTCGCCTGAAACGCAAGTTAAGAAGCAGCGGTCATAAGACCCTTTTGAGGTGGCGGATTGAAATCATCCTGATCCAATCTGATCAGGATTATTGACAGCCCCTACTAGGGGCCTATTGGCCGCCAGTGAGCATGGGGCAGCATTGCACAAGCATTTCACTAGAAATGCTTGTGCAATGATAAATGACGACAGCGTATGCTATAGCGAATCATGTCCGCTCGCCATTTAATACAATTACCCCATAGTATCTTGTTGTTATAGCCTTTGTAGAAGGGCAAGGCATATAGGAAGAAATGTAGAACTGAGGTCTACAAAATGCAGAACAAATGGGACCTCTGCAATGTATAGCCCTTATATAATGTAAACGCTTCCTAGAATTGAACTGTATTGTATATATAGGCTTTTTAGAAAAACATATTCCAGCAGAATCTTTAAGGTGGTTGAGTGTTTAATGTTAATGCAGACCTGAATATGTTGTGCTGCACCGTATTAGTGTGTATTAGATGTGGGTTACTCCTTTAATGCCAGAAAACCTATAATGTCATTTTTTTCAAAGCACTGTTAGGGTTAATACCCTGCAGCACAAAGATATTATTTCTGTGTTAAGCTATAAAATAACTACAGCAGAAACACACAGTCTCTTTACCAAGGACACAGAGCATGCGTACCGTACGTGCCAAGGTAGTATCCTGCTTTCTTTATAAATTTCATACAGAAATTAAAAAAGTGGATTTGAAGAGCCCAGTTACCACTGGGAGATCTAAAATATTTATATTCTTCTCTCAAACAATATATGGTTAGTTAGGCTGTTTGCCTTAGTGATGTGTGCCGAGGAAAAGCTCATTAATTGTATTCCAAAGGGATTAATTATTGAAAGAACAAGGAAGGGGTTTCATTCTATGTGTGCTTTTTCTCCCGTATCTCTTCTCTCTCATTGGCTTTGGTTTTCTCACCTTCTTTCTCATCTCTTGACAGGATTTTAGTGGCTAGAATTAAAGGGACATTAAAGTGAATTATGAAATTAATTTTATATATATATATATATATATATATATATATATATATATATATATATATATATATATGCAAAGTGTATCAGTAATTAAGCACTGCCCTGTAAAACAGTTACAAAGCGCTACATTACAAGTGAAGTGCAATAGATAACGCACCCTGCACTATCTTTTGCACAACATTATGCAAAAACTAATGCACAATTTGGTATTACAAGTGAATGGTTAAATATTTTGACCAAAACATCTTAACGCTCTTTTAAGACACTAATTGGGCTCCATTTATCAATTGTCGAGCAGGTATGATTTGCTGTAGAGAATCATATCCACTGGACGTCGCTGCAGGTGGACAGCATACACTGGTGAATACACTGTCCGCATACATTGTCCGCATTTAACAGTGCATAAGCATTTTACGAGAAATGCTTGTGCTATTCCGCTTACTGGCAGCCATTCGGCCACTAGTAGGGGCTGTCAATTATCCTGATCATGCAGCCGCTGCTTCTTAAAGGGACACTGAACCCAATTTTTTAATTTCATGATTCCGACAGAGCATGCAATTTTAGGCAACTTTCTAATTTACTCCTATTATAAATTTTTCTTCATTCTCTTGCTATTTTTATTTGAAAAGCAAGAATGTAAGTTTAGAAGCCAGTACATTTTTGGTTCACAACCTGGGTTGTCCTTGCTGATTGGATAGCACCAATAAACAAGTCCCTCGTTCTGAATCAAAAATTAGCTGGCTTATTAGCTTAGATGCCTTCTTTTTAAAATACAGATAGCAAGAACAAATAAAGATAGCAAGAAAAATTGATAATAGGAGTAAATTAGAAAGTTGCTTAAAATTGCATGCTCTATCTGAATCATGAAGGAAAAAAATTTGGGTTTAGTGTCAATTTAACTCTTGTTTCAGGTCTCCGAAGCAGCAACCACTGCTTGGTAAATGGAACCAAATGCATTTAAATTAGATGTGGTGAATAAAGTGAACAAGCACAATCCAAAATACCACTGTAAAAATTATCCCTGAAAATTAGACCTGAAGTAAACCATTATTATTGTTAGTATAGGGCAGAACTACATAAAGGACTCACCTACTTGTTCACCATTGGCTTAGTGTACCATCCTAGACTATCGCTTGAGTGGTAAAAAAAATAACTTTGGACTTGTTATAGAGAAGCGCTATTGATTGTGCTCCAGCGATGTTAACACACTAATACATTTCTGCTTCATTTCAAAATGTTTTATAAGCGTTTAAAATATTACTGTTTGTAAGTCCATGGACATATTCCTTGTATAGTATCTTAAATATTGTTTATCTTATATTATTTGCTATATCTAGGGAAACATATAAATGACCTCCTATACCAATGATGGCTATCCTTGGCACCCTTGATGATTTGGGAATACATTTCCCATGCTGCTTAACTAGACTGCAGAGTGCCTAAGCATCATGGGAAATGTAGTTCCAAAACATCTGGGGTGCCAAGGTTAGCCATCACTGTCATACACTTATCAAGCAGTCACTTTATAGTCAAGATTCTGGATCCTACAGGATGTCCATTAGCCTCTAAGACAGAGTGGAGGAAAAAAACACAATTCTCAGAGTTAAATTACAGGATAAACAGCCAAAATAAATAAGGAACGCTTTTTTTTTTTTTGTATTATTCATTATTAATAATTTGGGCAAGATTAAAAGTGGAGGGCTAATTTATCGTGCGGCTGTAAACTGGCTTGTTTGCCCATTTACAGGTACACAATAAATAACCAATTAGAAGTGGCTAGTTATTCATACCTCAAGCTCACGGTAGAAATTAGAGCTCAAAAAATTAACCAGAGGTTAGACCTCTGGTTCATTTTTAAATGTGCCCTAACCCCCCCCCCCCCCCAAAAAAAAAAAATGTTTAGTGGCTTTTGAAAAATAAAATGTACCATCTTTTTTATAAATAAATAAACAACTGCAGTAGGCAGTTTTTGGGGGCTAAAGATGGCGGCTGTGGGGTGTTTTAGAAAAAAAAGAACTGTCTATGGGAACTGTGTGTTCCCTGTAAATATATATGTATATGCTTATATACAAATATATTTATGTATTAATATGTGTATATAAACATTAAAGGAAGATAAGTGTCAAGTGTGCTCAATGGTAGCAAAAAACAAATGATTAATTATATTGTCCCTTAAGACTTAAAACTCCCCCAAACAGTCCACAGCTGTATGAGTCCAAAGTGTTGAATTCACCCCCGTCAAGCATCGCCAGATATATTAAAGGTATCATTCAGCATTATTAAAACCTCTGTTGGCATGGCCTCAGCTTTACACTAAACTTACTCCACTTCAATGTCTGTGGCGCTCCAGGGATTCCACAGATGACCCAAATATCCAGCCATTAGTGAAGAGACTTTCAGGGTATATACTCATTATGTCTGAAAATGTCGGGAACAAGCTCCGTCTGCCGCTGACTGCACCTGTAGACTTTAACTCTTACTGCAGCTTGTTGCATCTACAGACTTAACTTTTCACTGTGGCTTTTTACACCTGCAGATTAGAGTGCTCGCTAAGCCATCAAGGAGAGTCCAATAAAGCAGACAATGTCAAGAGAAAGATTGCAAGCAGACAATGTCAAGAGAAAGATTGCAATGCTCCACAAGCAGCCCTTTTTCCTTATAGTGGCCACAGCAGATCTGGCACATTTAGGTTAATAAAAGTTTAATGAAAGCGGAGGCAGAGCCGGCCGGAGAAGAACATGGCCGCACGCATGTAAAGCTCCGGTACCATCCACTCTGATGCATCGCATATTAAGGGGATAAAGCAACCTAAACTACTATACAAAGCTGCATAGTATGCCCTAAGGATGTTAGAAGGTGATTGGGGAGCAAAAAGAGCCACGACAAGTGACTGAATGTTCGTCATTGATGCCTAGAAGACGCTGACCACGCTGCACCCGGTGCGCCTAAAGTTAAAATGGAGACATACAGCAATAAACCAACAGCAGAGATCGGCGTTACCTTAATTGAGACACACAGCAGGTGGGGCAGCTAAATCCTTCTCACAGATAAAGCGATGCGGCGCGAATACACCAAGCAAAGGGACGGTGAGAGTAGGGAAGCCCTGAACAGGGGATAACAAAGCCACAAGTGATAAGCCTCCACCATATAGCTAACACTGGATAGTTATTTTTTTAGATTTATTATCAAGGTGAATAAGTTATACTTAAACCCTTCAGCAACCCATACCCACAACGAGAGATCCCCTATAACAGAAACTCAAGGAGGGCCATATAGTGCCAGCAAGGTTATTAGCCACAGTTCCTGTGTACCCTTAAAACAAAGCACATGTTATAAAACGAACCCAGGATGGCAGCAAGGAAGCTGACAAGAGCAGAGAAATCTCAGAGGCCTACAACCCCAGGAGGGGGCAAGCTAAACTCCTTTTTAAAAACATTTGAGAACCCTAGTTCTGTAACAACAGATGCCCCAATGTTTGAAACCTCAGATGCGGGGGAACACTCTGATAACCCCACACCTATCACCAAAGCTGACCTTAACTTGCTGCCCAACAAAGATGACCTTAATACTTTCATGACCCATGTAAGCAAAGTCATAAAAGATGGCCTGGCTGAGGTCAAGAGGGACATTAATGCCTTAGGTCACAGGGTACTCCAATTGGAAGATCAGGCAGAAGAACCTGCAAAATCATCAGACGAAATGGCCTTAGCATTACAGCAACAGAATACCACTATACTACAGCTACAGTCACAAGTGGAGGATCTCGATAATAGAGGATGCCGTCAAAACCTGAGAATCAGGGGGGTCCCTGAAAAGATCCTTCCACCACAGATTCCATCTTACTTGCAGAACTTGTTTAAATTTTTGCTGGGGTTGGAAAAGGAGGATAATATACCCTTAGACAGAGCACACTGCCCCCCCTAGGGACATTGTTCTATGCTGTCACAAATTTTCAGATAAGGAAAAAATCCTTCATGCAGCAATGAAAGAATCTCCTCTCGAATTTGGTGAAGATTCCCTACAGATTTATGCGGACCTCAGCTCATTAACATTAGCAAAATGGAAAGAAGCGAGGTACCTCACTTTGCATTTGGCGGAGCTGGAGATCCCCTACAGGTAGGGTTTCCCCTTTGTCATTAAAGTCATGAAGGATGACAAAACCTTTACATATAAAGACCCAGAAGACTTAGAGCTATTCTGCAATCAGCTGGGCATCCCGCAGCCATTACTGCCTTCGATACGAGACTTCACAACAGCAAACCAGCACAGAAGAATCTTCCAAAGTTGACTCAACAATCCGAGTGGGCGACAGTACCGAAAAGAAGGAAAAATGTTAGAACCACAGCACAGCCCACAGTTAGATCGGACTTGGACCCGACATGAGAGCCCTTTGTAGGGTGCGCACAGGAAGGTAACCTGGGAAAGAATGGTACGAAAGAGGGTATGTTGCAACCATAGATTTTGCTTAGCTAATGGGACGACTCAGGGTAAGAACGCATATTGTGCTACCACCCACATACACACATGGCTAACCCATTAGTTACTATAGTGTCACAGAATGCAAAGGGTCTCAATTACCCCACGAAGAGAGCGGTAGCCCTTAGTAGCCTAGCTAAATACAAAGACTCAATCGTATTCCTCAAGGAGACTCACTTTGTGAGAGACGCAGAGCCAAAATTCACTTCCAAAGATTTTGCAATGGGCTACTACAGCTCAGACAAAGTTAAAAAAAATGGGGTATGTACCCTTTTCCACAAATATATAAATTTCCACCTTCATAACAAAGTGACAGATAGTGAAGGCAGAATATTGATTTTGATGGGACTAATGTCCCACAGGCCAGTGACTTTAGTTAATGTGTATACACCCAACAGTAACAAGTGGAACATTTTTAAGAACTTGCAAAAGCTAGTATCAGAGCACAGGAAAGGAGTACTTATTATGGGAGGAGGCTTGAACATCACATTAGATCCGGTGTTAGATGCATCTTTAAGTAGACCCACATCGCACACTAGGCTGCCCAATGCGGCACGCAGATGCTTAGAACATATGGGATTGATAGACAACTGGAGAGTGCGGCACCCGGTGCAGCATAATTACACTTTTTTTCTTGCACCCCTTGTCAGTTTACACCAGAATTGATTATGTCTTGATAGATAGAAATCACCTCTCACTGCTCAAGGACTCTGACATACAACCGTCTCCCTGGTTGGATCACTCAATGACAATCACTCACCTACGGTGGCCAAATCATCCTGTAATCCCATTTGTGTGGAGGATGGACGACTCTCTGTTGCATCACCCACACACATCAGAGTCTATAGGGAAATCATTAAAGGAATACTTTCGTATTAATGAGACCCCAGAAACCCTCCCGAGCATTATCTGGGAGGCCCATAAAGCGGTCATTAGGGGTGAGTGTATTATACATACCGCACATAGGAAGAAGACATACAATCAGACTGTAGATGCCTTGACCACACAATTGAGCTGTTTAGAACTAAGTCACAAAAATTTGCCTAAAGATAACACGCTGCTTACCCGAATCACAGAGATCAGACAAGAACTTAACCAGATCTTGACGAAAGA
Source organism: Bombina bombina (assembly GCF_027579735.1). Taxonomy (NCBI): domain Eukaryota; kingdom Metazoa; phylum Chordata; class Amphibia; order Anura; family Bombinatoridae; genus Bombina; species Bombina bombina. Next base: position 974,163,161 of record NC_069504.1, read on the forward strand.
AGCTCAAAGACGTGCACTGACCATTAAAAAGACATACGTTTATGATGGTAATAGAGCAGGGCCTCTGTTGGCCAGGGCATTAAAGGCCCAAACATTAAAATCACAAATTCACAAATTAACGTCCGCAGACCATAGGGACATCCTTGATAGCGAGGGGATTGCAAATCATTTTAGAGACTATTATGCCAAACTGTATAACATAGAGTTCAACGACTCCCCTGAACATTTAACTCACATGCAGGAATACATTAACCAAGCTGATCTATCTACACTTCAACCTACACAGTGAGCTGTAATGGAAAGCCCAATAAATCTACTTGAAGTAATGACAGCAATCAGGGACCTACCAACCGGTAAGAGCCCAGGTCCGGATGGCTTCACAAACATATATTATAAGTCCTATAAGAATATCCTAGCACCACACTTGCTGAAGCTTTTTCACACATTAGATGATAATCACATACTACCCAGAGACATGCTGTCAGCACACATTTTGGTGATACCTAAGCCAAATAAAGCACCAACATACCCCAGTAGCTATAGACCCATTTCCCTTCTAAACACGGATATCAAGATCCTGGGCAAGATCATGGCAAAAAAAATGTATGTTTTACTACAGTAACTGATACACACTGACCAAGTTGGCTTTGTCCCTGGGAGGGAGGCGAGGGACAATACCATTAGAGCATTGACACTCATCCTCCTAGCGACTGACACGGAGAAGGCGTTTGACCGCATTAACTGGACTTTTTTAAAAGAAACGTTAATAGCTATGGGATTTGGTCCAAACATGATTACTCGTCTTTTTAGCCTATATACCCACCCCTCAGCAAAAGTCAAGGCAAATGGTATGCTGTCCAGCCTCTTTACTTTTCAGAATGGCACACATCAGGGATGCCCTTTGTCCCCTATACTCTTTATCCTGTCAATGGAAGTCTTTGCTGCACAGGCAGAATTGGGAGGTCAGGGGAATAAGAATAGGCCCGCATGATTTTAAAATTGCGCTATATGCTGATGACGTGCTTTTCACTGTCGCAGACCCACTACATACTATACCTAAGATATTAAATGAAATAGATGCTTTTGGACGTTTTTCAAATTTTCTGGTAAACACACAAAAATCGGGAATTCTCAACATCTCTATGACTCAAACTGACTTCCATACTGTATCAGCTACCTGCCCACTGAATATCCAAAATAAATCAATTAAATACCTGGATGTTCACCTATCCCCCACACATTCACAACTTTTTGAAGAGAACTACATTAAACTCCTACGGACGACCCAGCAGAATCTTCACTCCTGGGCGATGAAGCCAATATCATGGTGGGGCCGCACACAATGTATAAAAATGACCACCTTGCCCAGGGTCTTGTATCTGTTCTAAACCCTCCCTACCCCCCTTCCTATCTGGTATATTGCACAATTACAAAAGCTCATCAATGCATTCATCTGGGGAAAAAGCAGCCCAGAATAAAAAGGGATAATATGTATAGAGCAACAGCGTATGGGGGCTTAGGTCTACCTTGTCTGGCACATATCACAAAACGGTGAACTTACAGAGAATTTAGACTGGCAAAGAGCAGGAGATACGAAAGCATGGGTGGCACTGGATTTGCATATACTTAGAGTCCCATCGATGGGCATGCTATGTTGGGTACCGAGGTCTCTTAGACCACTCCAATGCACTGAGTTAGAGATACACAAGCATGTCTTCAACTCATGGGACACCATCAAGCTTCAGCAAAAACATATTTCGGGAGTCCGTTTCCCCCTTTTCCCAATCCCTGTGAACACAGAGTTGATAGGAGGGCTAGATAGAGGACAGAATGGGGTTACTCTACACGACTGATGGAATTTACTTTAAATGGGAAACTAAAAGAAAGAAAGAAAGAATCTGTCAGCAATGGCAGGTGGCAGGTATGCTAGTTGGTTAAAGTACTCGCAACTGGCACATTTCATCCACACATCACCACACCAAATCAACTACCTTAGGGAGCTGACTCCCTTCGAGAAATTATGCTCTAATAAAGATACCCTAAAACACGCTTTATCAATAACACGTAAACTTTTTCAAACTGACCATACGCTTACACTCCCCTCATATACTTCTAAATGGCATGAGGAACTGGAGATTGTATTGAGTGGTGAGGAATGGACGAGGATTTTCCGCAACACTAGGAGGTCTTTAACATCCCCTCAGCTACTGGAGCTAAACTTTAAAAGTTCTGATGCAGTGGTACCTGACCCCAACCCGACTACACTCAGTTTACCCTGAAGTAAATAACAAATGCTGGAGAGGTTGTACAAACAAAGGGAACTACTTACATATGTGATGGGAATGTGGTAAAATTAGACCGCTATGGCACATAGTAGAAACTTTCTTTAGACAAATGCTGACTGCTAATTATATCTTGTCACCTAGAATAGCTCTGCTCAATGACCTCCCACTCTTCCCCTGCCAACTGCGACTTAAATTATTACAGATAGGTGTTTTAGGTGCTAAGTCACTAATCGCGCTTCACTGGAAGACACAGTATACACCGTCAATTAAAGACTGGACTGACAAAGTTTCGGACTTACTGAACCTTGAAGAGTATGGATTTCTTAAAAGGAAAAAGCTAAGTTTATTTGCAGACATGAAATTTATTTGGGACGATTTGATAACGCTACAGGGTGTAGAGGAGAGGTCAGGGTAGTATTTTTCACTTAATCATATACCAAACTCTTTCTTCGTGAACACAACACAGAGATACCTTTGCCATGTCCCCCCCCTCTCTCATTCCTCTCCCAAATCACCACACTTGTAAGGAAGAGTAGTGCTTGGGGGTTTGGGTGACAACCTAGAGACACGTAGACAGCGGACAGTTCCGAATAATTAGCAGCGAGCGAATGGTATCTTTCATTTTTTAAGTATGTTTTCTTCCAACATGATGATTGTTAATGTTAATGATTCATGGTTTTGTATTTTTTATTTCTTTGTCATCAAATATTTGTGTATGAGAAACAGGTATGGACCATAAGAACTGGCAAGCACAACTCTGTATAATAATACCGTGTGTTGATATGATGACTGTAACAAATTGAAGAAAATAAAGTTTTTTTGAAAAGAAAAAAAAAAGTTTAATGAAAGCGATACTCCAAGAGTTAAATTTGTAAATAAAACTTAACATTTATTATCTATAAGAACAATAGCTATTTACCTGCTGTTCTTTTAGAGAGCAACTGTTGTAACTTGCAGACTTTACATTGTTCTTATAGTTATAATAATAAATGTTATGTTTTACAGTATATACAAATTTACCTCTTGGAGTATTGCTCTCATTGAACTTTTATCAATCTTAACATGTGTATATACACACATTAACACATAAATAAATACAGGTAGCCCTCAGTTTATGCCGAGGTTAGGTTCCAGAAGGAATGGTTGTAAATCGAAATTGTTGTAAATTTAAACCCAGTTTATAATGTAAGTCAATGGGTAGTGAGGGAGATAGGTTCCAAGCCCCTCTCAAAATTGTGATAAGTAACACATAATACATTATTTTTAAAGCTTTGAAATGAAGACTTTAAATGCTGAACAGCATTATAAACCTAATAAAATAATCACACAACACAGAATATATAATTAAACTAAGTTAAATGAACAAAAACATTTGCTAAACAGCATTATAAACCTTATAAAAGAATCACACAACACAGACTTCACTAGCATTTTCTGCAAACAGTTCTTTCTATGCATTCCAATCTGGACTGATTTATAGACAGGAAGATCTTGATCCTTTGAAATCTGTTCGATAGCTCAGGTCTGATTAAACTGATTAATTTCAGCTTGCTTGGCTTGCATATCTTTGCTGCAACACAAGCGGACAGCTCCACCTACTGGCTATTTTAATCAATGCACTGCTTCTCAATGCTTTTTAATAGCTTCTGAAACGGTGCAAATTGAACCGTTGTAAACCGAGGGCCACCTGTATGTAGATTTTCATATACAGTATGTATATATTTACAATCTGCTGCCCATTGCTGCGCGACTTACCCCCTTCACTACGCTAGTTCTTATTCCGTGTCTGACAGCATGAGAATGAGGCTCCCATTAGAGCCTATGGAAGCATGTTCTAGTGAGCATGATGCTTTCGTGCCATGCGAACGCAAGGTTACATTCTCATTGCACCTCACTTGTAATACCAGCGCACATTTGCGTGCCCTGGTATTACTAATTTGAGCGCAAATATCGGTTTCGCAGAAACGATATTTTGTGCTCAACTTGTAGTCTAGCCCTTTATGGATAACTGTATTTTGAATGTAATGTACTTTTAACAAGCATTTATAAACTGATAAACTGTAGTTACATAGAGAATGTAGTAGTTAACTAAAAAAATCCAAAAGAGGAAGTATGTATTTTTCTTTAAAATAACTCATGCAGTATTAATATGTACATGCAAGTAGTAAGCGTGCATATGGGAAGAAAAATATTTGATCAATAATTACATTTTTTTTACATTTATCGTTTTATAAACAATTTTTTATTGCGTAAATATTGTTCACCATTATATTTAAAAGGCGTTCACTTCTAGGGTACTGTTTATTATACTTGTCCAAGGTTTTCTGTATCTGAAAGAGTTTTCAAGGAACAAGGCAGTACCTACTGCCAGAATTTATGAATGCGCAAGCAATCGCATTATGACACGGGGATATTTAAGCGAGCCACATCTGAGGTGGTAGAGAGTTTAGGAAGCAGCATTCTAAAGGTAACTGCTTGACATGCTTGCATGAGTGAGCCTACACCACAGGCCTCATAAATTGAGCCCTTAATGAATATTAAAGTTAAAAAAGAATCTCCCTTTCAAAGGCAAAGTTTATTTTTGTTTAACATCTTTCTTTAAATGGGCATTTTAAATGAGAAGTGCAATGCTCTAATGGTTAGAGTGTATACTTAGTTTTACTGCCCCTAACATGTATGTATTTAACCCCTGCAAACCTGCATGTTCTGCTCATTTGACCTTTGTGGTGCTGAAGGAACTATTAATTACAGTAGAACTGCATAATCAACAAAAGCATAAAAAATGACAGTGCAATAGCACACAAGAACCGAGGTTAGACGGATCGTCAAACCCATGAGAGATTGCCTTTTTGTTTGTCTCGCAAGTCTCGCAATCTATGCGCTCAACAATATTTTAAAAGAAAGTGGGCTCACCATCACTGATCTGAAGAGTGGCAATGTGCCTTCCACAGGAAACAATAGTGATCACAGTTTCAGTAAAAGTCTGCCATTATCATCAATGACCTCAGCAAGGGGGGGGGGGTGTATTTAAAGAATGTTTACACAACATAGACTGTGCGTTCACTAAAACAAATAAAGGTTTCTGTGTGTTAACAGTTCAAATAATGTATATGTAGTTTAAGGTTCACTGTACATTCAGTAGTTCTCTCACAATGGAAATTCTCGCCACTGAAAAGCTGGCAGGATTGATATGGCTGAAAAGATGCATCCAAGAGGACAGTGCTTTTAAAATGAGGAAATCACAGCAATGTTCCCCCATTACAATACAGTTTATTTCCATGGAACACCCATGAAACTCCCAGAAAATAGCTCTATATTTGTTATGTCTGTGATCTTCATTGTTAATAAAGAATACCTTACTTTTAAACAACATCCATTCGATCAGTCAATCATGTTTAACCTTTTTACACATTCTTGTTTCTACTGTTGATCGAAAAGAGAGCGAAGAAATTTCCACTAGTTCCACTAGATGTGGCTTTTATACTATCTTTAACATTGAGTGGACTCGTAACTTTGTCCTAGATTACAAGTGAAGCAATAATTTTTTATCACTCATGAGCGCTAACTTTTAAACCCTTTAAAACCTTTTATTGAATATAAATATATATGTTCCCAGTCTGTTTGGATTTGAGAGATTGCATTGTGTGGCTGTTTTAGGGTCCCAAGTATTGGAAAGGACCTTGACGTGGTACCTGGGCTTGTACCATTTGGCCAGATGCGGTAACTAACCTTTCCATTTTTGCTTTTAAATCTTAGCTGAGAGCTTGTAAGTGAGTGCTGGACTTTCTCTGTGTGTTGTATTAATTTGTTTTGTAATTTTCCCTATGGTTCTTGCACCCAGACCTGTCTGGGGTTAACTGCCTGTGACTCTGGGGACAGCACAGTTTCCTGTGAGTGCCCGTTAGCACCCAGGGCTGAACATGTTGCAGGGTCATGGGATGTGTACCCGGTCTGGTATGAGAGTGCAGTCCCCTTCCGTGTTTTGTATATGTCTAGGGTGATTACATAAGCCTGTGCACCATTCCCTTGTTTCCAGTTTGTTTGGATTTCAGAGCTTGCATTGTGTGGCTGTTTTAGGGTCCCAGGTATTGGAAATGACCTTGACGTGGTACCTGGGTTTGTCCCATTTGGCCAGATGCAGTAACTAACCATTACTTTTAAGCGTCCCTTAAAAGTAATGGGTGGGCTAGAGCAATGTCAACATGCTAAACCTTCCCTGGTAAATCCGATTTACCATGGACTTGTAATACAAAGTTGTGTGCTAATATTAGTGTGTCACTTGTAACCTGACCCTTTTGTCTCAAGAATACTAACTGATCTCACCTGACTGGTTAACTTTTGCGATATTTTGTCCACCCCTGAATATGGACATTACTTTTTATAGAGTTTGCTTTGGCCCAAGTGCTTTAGTGAGATATGAAAAACTATTTCCTCAGACTAAAAGCATAGAGTATTGAACAAAGTGTACAAACAAATTATGGTCTTTAGTTGATAAAACTATAAGTAGTAATCACCACCTTCAATATTATGATATAAAAAAATATAATTTCTTAAAAGATTTGTTGTTTATTCATTTTGTTTTGAAAATACTGAACATCATGATTTAGTAAATTAACAAAAAATCTTCAAGTATCAGACATAAAGGTTCTTGAAACACCAAAAGGTACCTCTTCAAGTATCTTGTAACATATTTTAAGAAGAATAAAGATATGTTTTGATCTTCCACAAGGTATTGCTTAGTAAAACCACATTGATTTTCTCCATGAGCTTCAAATCAATATCATATTCATTAGCTTTAAACCAACAATGTAACTTATGAGCCATCATTTTATGTTTGATGTATATTATTATGATGAGTTAGTTTTTAGCATTAAATGTAGCTTACCATTTATTTATGTAAAATGCTAGATACTGTGTGTATAATAGATTCTGATGTCACAGTATAGGTAGCCCTCGGTTTACACGGGGTTAGGTTCCATAAGGAATGGTTGTAAATCGAAACCGTTGTAAATTGAAGCCCAGTTTATAATGTAAGTCAATGGGAAGTGAGGGAGATAGGTTCCAGGCCCCTCTCAAAATTGTCATAAGTAACACCTAATACATTATTTTTAAAGCTTTGAAATGAAGACTTTAAATGCTAAACAGCATTATAAACCTAATAAAATAATCACACAACACAGAATATATAATTAAACTAAGTTAAATTAACAAAAACATTTGCTAAACAGCATTATAAACCTAATAAAATAATCACATAACACAGATTTCACTTGAATTTTTCTGCAAACAGTTCTTTCTATGCATTCCAATCTGGACTGATTTATAGACAGGACGATCTTGTTCCTTTGAAATCTGCTTGATAGCTCAGGTCTGGTTAAACTGATTAATTTCAGCTTGCTTGGCTTTGCTGCAACACAAGCGTACAGCTCCATCTACTGGCTATTTTAATAGATGCACTGCTTCTCAATGCTTTTCAATAGCAGTCACATGACTGGAAAAAAAGGTTGTTATTCTGAAACGGTGTCAATTGAACCGTTGTAAAACGAGGGCCACCTGTAATGCTGCTAAAGCATGCAATCCTTTGTAGAATTCTACAATATATGGCACAATTTAATTCCAGAATTAAAACAAATTTCATTAACTAACTGGTCCTCTTAGGTATGCATTGAAAGTGGTGGTTTGTAGCTTTTTGGAAAGAAAAGTTTGTACTTTTGAGTAGGGTTTCTTAAAACACTATAACAACAAAAGATCGCAGCAGCACCAGGAGTCTGTACAACAGGATTTTATTCAAGTGCACAAAACACAAGCGATGTTTTGGACAATACTGTCCTTAACCATGCATAACATTGCTTGTGTTTTGTGCACTTGAATAAAATCCTGTTGTAAGGACTCCTGGTGCTGCTGCCATCTTTTGTTGTTACAGTATATGGGTCTTTGATGTGAAGCCTTGCAGCTTGCACAGGATACACTGGTGCTGAATGTTTGGTTTATAATTTCTTAAAACACTACCCCAATCTCTATAAAAAGTTCACACCAAGGGCTTCATTCAAAACTTCTCTGCTCAGCTTAGATAATCTAAGAAGTCTCGTTAGTATGGCGAGGCCCATGAAAAAAATGTAGAAACACAAATTTTATCTTGAGAGATGTGTATGTTGCTATGTAGTGTTCTTTATAAGAAACAGAGACCTCTACATTACAATACAAGGTCTAACATTTTTTTTTGCTTGATTTCTTTCCATGCTGGTGAGGTTTTGAGACACGGGAGTATATGAGTGTGTGGTGTATTTGGTTTACATAGAAGCTTTTGGCTCTGATATTATTAGATGTGTAGTAATTCATACTACATTATGATACACACGTATGCACAGAGGATAAAAACATAAATTAGTTGCAGCACATCTTAACCTCATGTTATAATTTACTGCAAACAAACAATTCCTTGTTTGAAGGTATTAAACAACATGCCTAGATCACTAGCCCAACATTGTCTCTGCTAGCTGTTTGCTCAAATGTCCTGCAGCATTTTGTCTGCAACATCAAACTCCCTGGTCTTGCAGCCCTTTTATGAGCCTCATGCTTCATCAGAACTCAGATTAGAACACCTGATCCTTACCTTATTGGTTCTACACAGAATGCTCTGTGGGTGTTGATTCCCTTGAGCTCACTAAGTGATTTCTTAAGAAAGTTGGGGAACTAGAGGTGAAAAACTACCATGCCTGTTTGTCACAGAGCCTGGCAGTTAATGCGGTATGTACTTGATTATTGGAATCTTTAATTGGAGATATTTTATATCAAGGACTGATTAAAATACCCTTTTGTGTCAGTTTCTATTGTCACTGTGATTCAGATACAAACGGAAGATAAAATGTTGCTATTGATTCAGCTACATATTGTAAAGACTAATCTTTTGAATATGGTTGTCCATGTTTTAAGACAGTTGCCCAGCTCTACATATCATGCTTGCTCTTCAGCTTGAGCTTCATTGTTTGATGTCTGTCTGATCCCAAAGCTCTTTTATCAAGCACAGTGTAGTTAGAGGACTAGAGTACATCTATCACTAAAATCTCAGAATATATTGGATTATTATGACCAACACAGGTTATTTCTGTTCTCTGATTTTACCCTCTGTCATCCTTTATTAGTCAAACACAAAATCTTTTATTATCAAATGCCTTCTGTTTTTTAAGCACTTAACATAAGGGTCAAAGTACCATTACTTTCATTCCCACCTAGCCCCAGAAATAAACACATAAAACACACTGCTTAGAAGAAGACCATGGGCATAGTCACATTTTAGTCAAGACAATTAACCACTAAAATTTTAAGTTTGAACCCTAGGTGGCGGCATCTGAGTTTTTAAATTACATACGTAAATAAACCCCAAACATTCAGAGGCCCAATTAGGATTATTGTTAAGTGCCTGCCAAGCTTTGCCCTTCAAAAATTATTAGGATATTCCATTAGGGGTTTAACAGACCTGTGGGAAGAGGTGCTACATGCTCCGACTTACAGCATCTTGCACTTCCCATTAGCTCAACCACACACGCACACAGATCTGCAAAATGATCAGCACCGCAAACCCCACCATTCAAGTAGAAAAGATATAGCTACTCCAGACCTTAAGGGCTCTACCGGTGCGAGGCGCCTCAACAAGCACTGCCAAGGGGGAGCCAAAAGTTACAGTTTTGGACATACATCAAGCTAACCTTTACTAGCCTTGCTCATGCCAAAGCGACTAAAGCCACTCTTATGGTTTCTGATAACTCAGTGCTCACCCCCCCAGCATCTGCAACAAAGCAACAAGTAATCAACAATAAGAAGGGAGTATAAAAGGTGGGCAAATGTTCTTTATAGCAGCCAGGAACCAAAGAGAATGTGAATCAACTGACTAGAGCTTTTATAGGGTAACCAAATCTCCACCCAAACCTTGGCAACAATGTTGCACACACATACACAAGCTTCACATAACAGCAAGGTAGGATAACCCTTAAGTAGTTTCATGCACATTTATGCCCTACTCTATCGTTAACTGTACTCAGTCAAGTTACCCATCAGCCTCATCTTCCAGTATTGAGTCTGTCATTAAATTTGTGTAAACAATTCAGATACTGTCTCATGACCCAGACCATAAGAATAAGTTCATTGCTACTGATCCCTGCCGTAGCTCTGTTAGAGGGCCTTCCAAGCAGTGCCAAACTGTATTACTCATGTAGGTTCATTAAAAGAAGAGCAAATAGATATTCACAATTTTAAGACTGTGGACTTTGTAACTGACAAATGGCTTCTCAAATGCATATGTCAATTCTCTCTAGAAATGTGTGAAACATGTAACAGCCTGTAATTGTAATGTAAAATGTTTAATTTTGCATAGTAATAACGTTGTACAATTTATTTGACTGTTTTCCTCTAATTCACTTCTGAAAACTGTGGGTTTTCCCATTTTAATGAGAATTGGAAGTGTATACACTGACCACCTAAAATGATAGTCTGATCACTATAATGACTCATTTTATTTGTACCTATATGGTCTGAGCAGAGAAAGTGAAATGCAAAACATTGCACATTTTGGTATCAAAAACCATCTTAAATGCTTCTAAAAATATTTGGTGTTGATCGCAATTTCCCACTTGTTTTCGCTAGCAATATTGTGACTACAATTCTAAAATGCTTCTGCTGTTAAATGGACATTAAACACCTTGAGATTTTTAAATAAAATATTTAGGGCTAGATTCGAATTAGCCAATAGAATGAGAGCTATTTAAACCCTATTGGCTGATTTGAACAGCCAATAGGATTTTAGCGGCCCTAATTCCTATTGGCTAATTCAATTTTTTCAGCCAATAGGAATGCAAGGGACACCATCTTGAATAGCGTCTCTTGCATTGAAGATTCAGTGTATGGCAGCGACCGTATGAAGAGGATGCTCCGCGCCAGATGTCTTCATGATGGACCCGCTCCGCGCCTCCGGGATCAAGATAGAAGATGCCGCCTGGATAAAGATTGAAGAGGCCACCTGGATGAAGACTTCGTCGGGATGAAGATTGTTCAAGCGGGACTTTAAAAACTGTAAGTGGATTGTTGAGGGTTTGTGTTAGGCTTTTTTTAAGGTTTTATTTTGTGTTTTTTTTTTTTTAGATTAGGGTTTGGGCTTGTAAAAGAGCTAAATGCCATTTTAAGGGCAATGCCGATACAAATGCCCTTTCTCAGGGCAATGGATAGCTTAGGTTTTTTAGATAGTTTTTTTTTATTTTGTGGGTTTGGGGGGGTGGGGGTTTGTAATGTTAGTTGGTATTTGTAATTTTTTTTTCACTAAAAGAGCTGATATCTTTAGGACAATGCCCTACAAAAGGCCCTTTTAAGGGCCATTGGTAGTTTATTCTAGATTAGGTTTTTTATTTTGGCGTGTTTTTTATGGGTATTAGAATAGGAATATTTTTTTATTTTTTGTTAATTTGTTTGTTGTTTTGTGCAATGTATATTTTTAGGGGGTGTTTTTATTTTAGCAAAAGAGCTGTTTATCTCAGGGCAATGTCCTACAAAGGCTTTTTTAAGGGCCCCCAAAAGGCCCTTTTAAGGGCCCTTGGTAGTTTGGGGGGTGGGGGTCTGTATAGTGTTTGGGGGTGTTTGTATTTTTTTTTGGAGCAAAAGAACTGTTTATCCTAGGGCAATGCCCTACAAAAGACCCTTTTAAGGGCCCCCGAAAGGCCCTTTTAATGACCTTTGGTAGTTTGGGGGGTGGGGTTTTGTATAGTGTTAGGGGGTGTTTGTATTTTTTTTGGAGCAAAAGAGCTGTTTATCTCATGGCAATGCCCTACAAAATGCCCTTTTAAGGGGGCATATCCGAACCAAGATGGCGATCAGTCGCATACTCAGAGGTTCCAGACCAAACATTATGAATTTTTCATCTCCTTGCAGAACCTGAACATTTATTTCAGGAAAAAATACAAGAGCGTCAGTCATCACAGTTAATAGAGCAGTTGGCTGGTCATTTTACCTCTCATACATGAGATTCTATGGTCAGCTCCGGAACGCAAAGGCCTCAGATTGCTTTGCTTTCAAGAGATACCGGTTCCCCTCCCCTGTTTGCTGGAGCACTACAGTTTCGTGAAGACTGTTATTTTCAGGAAGTTACCTCACAATGGGAGAGTTTCACGACATCTTAAGAGCCTACTTAGAAAAGTTTGGACAACAGATGGACTGCACATTTCGGGACTTGAGGAACATAATTAGGACATCGATGAATTCAAAAGACTTACCACCGGAAATTGAGGAGAACACAAAGGCATCTATTGACACTGCATGGCTATTGCATCCTTCCAATCAGAGCCCTAAGCGGATTGAGCATGGCATGCTGCACGGATCTTACCAACCCTTGAATCATGGAACAGAACAGCCTTCACGGATGACACCCGGGGTATACAGAGAGATCTTACCTTCAGCTGCCCTGATGCGGGATGCGACCGGCCCTCCTGCAGATAAGGGCTCAGTAACTAGTCTCGATGTAGGGCCTAAAGTGATCAGCAGCCCCATGAATGCCACATATGCCTTGATTCAATGTACACAACACCACAGTCTCAATATGGAGTTGCCATCCCCATTATCTGACCCTGTGATCCACAAAATCTTAGGAGAGCACTTACCCTCAAGTCAGCTAGAGTTCTGGAGACAGACACAGTATCGCTTAGGGGTAGGCTAAACCTGAGAAACCCACCAATCCAAGAACTGTGACCACTCAAACAGGAGAGACTTTTCCTTGTCATAGACTAAATCGCACTAGTTTCTGGTAAAATATGTAGAACCTATGAGGGGCTCTCTATATCGCAGATATATTATCATATGGAACATTATTATCTGATGGAAAATATGCCTAGACTATGAATTTTATTGCCTGCTTCATACAGTTATACAGGAATTATTTATGGCTTAATGTAATTAACTCCCTCACAAGTCTTTGTTCCCTATTAGGAGGATAGATTAGTGTATCTCACACATGTTATAAGTAATTGTTTATTCATACTTCTACACTATGTTTATCTCATCTACCTTAATATATGCTTGTCCCCCTGATTTCCCAAGCAGACAACAGTTAGTAGATATGTGCATGATTGAAAAATTCATTTTGGTTCGGTTTGATTCGTAGGTTTTCGAATTTCGTTTCGGATCGTTTCGAATTCGGAAAACTTTGAGCGAATTCGTTTCGGATTCATTCGGATTTGAAAAAATTTGTCTGGATTAGGTTCAATTCGGTTCGGTTCGGAAATTCAGAATTTCGATATGTGTGCTGTGTATTAGACTAGTATTTTGTACTGTATATTAGGTGTAACCCATAGCAGAGTGATATAACCTAATATACTGTACAATACTAGTGTAATCCATGTCCATCCAAATTTACCGAATAAATCCAACTAATTTGGATTTATTCGGTAAATTCAGCAGTATTTTAATTTGGAAATTCGGTTCGATCCGAATCTCTGAATTTTCCGAATTTCAGAATCGAACCGAACCGAATTGCACATGTCTAACAGTTAGTTTAATCCACTAGTTGTCTATTGCTCTGTGATATATATCTTACACCTCCTTTGAGTTCTTCACAGCCTCACAATTTTTAATTAATTGCACTCAAGTGACAGCTTATATTTAACCCATTATAATGCTCTCTACCCTTACCTGTTACTCTCAATGGGTCCCATGACCCTTAGAATACAGAGGTTTTAATTATTAATCCATACTTATTACAGCTTAGGGGTAATTACATTGTGCATCATTTCAGAGAACAGGCTCAGGTGTCGCAACACCCTACCCTAAATACTCCACCATTACCCTATGAGTAGCTGTGTCCATCTTGCAATTTTATATGGTTAATGCTGACCCACACATAGCAGCGCAAACATATGGGCTGAGTATATATACTGTACATATGGGTACCTTATCACATGCTTTTTGCACTACCATAATAGGCTTAGCATAATTGCTTTTTATTGTCCGTTAACCATAATTAGATTCATACTATACTATATTATGAAACTGGCAAAATAAAATGTGAAACAGTCACATGGACATACACATTCAGCTTAAAGCTGGAATAACCTGCTGATCCCTAAAGTATGCAAGCAACAGCAGTTTACCCTTTGCAGCTATACGTATCCCTGTCATGAACTCTCATAAGGTTCTACCACCTAAACCGGAAACCTACAAGGTGCAAAATCCGCATTTCATTCTAATCCCCCCTCTCCTATCCTCTTCTTTCCCCATATTCCTATGTTAATATATCCTACCTGTTCAGTGGCCCAATAACTGATTAGGGTATTTAAATACTCTTCTATCTCAAAGTCTGTTCCTCAGTAAGTGTAATTTTCAACTGATTTATCTTAATTCATACATTGCTAATTTGACCGTGGTCTTAATACATGTTGGTCGTTAGACTTGGCAGTGTGATGTAATCACCCTCTCTTTATCCAATTAGGTTATAAAACACCTGTTTATAGCCAAAAATATTAAATATGCATCTTTATGGTCTCACAAATGTAACAGCCTTCTATCCAGTCCCCAGAGGATGTATAGCTCTAACCTATAGTATATAATGGCACTGTCTTCTATAAACACCCATAGAACTGTCGATATTGTTAGATATTTACTACTCTATTTACCTCACACGTTATGATATAGCTATGTTTTAAAGGAGGGGCTATACTTGGAGATGTTCAGCATAATGACCTGTTTACACTGTTTTACTGGGCTATATCTGTTTTCCTACTAAATAATCTAATATGCTTATGCACTTCTTTTTACCCATCTTACATAATTTTGCCGCTGGCATGCTCATACTTACTCATCCCGTACAACGACTGCGCACCATTCAATAAAGATACCCCCCTATGAACAATAGTTATACACTACAAGACAGTGAACCCTATACACTACAGCTAATTTCCTCTCTCCCCCCTCTTCACAGTTACCTAATGTAGCTTCTGGAAGGTGGGTCATACAACAAGTAGGGCTAAACATTATCCCAAAATGAGCAAGACACTACTGCCAACGTAAAGGTATATGTTACTGTGACATCCCTTTCTACAATATATCTATAGACCACATTGCTGCTCAGTAAGAGAAAAGAGGATACCCATTATACATATCCTTACCATATGCTCTATTATATCCTATGACCTATATCATGACTAATGAGAACCCTGTTAAGCTGAATACTAACATCCCTAGTTCACCTGGGTATAGGGCCCATTCTTGGGGGATCAGGTCTAAACACATGGGACCATAGATAACAAAGCCGCTCTCACTAGACTTTCACTGCATCTTCACCCCAAGCCTAGATAAACTCTTTCTATTGTTTGATATGGCATGGGTATGGTTTCCTTCGCTCTATTTGTAAAGTGTAGAAAAATATTATAGATTTTCTGCAATTCCTTTCAAGAAGCAAAAATTCTTCATCTTAATGCACAATGTCTTACTATTAATCCTGGCATGTATGATATTATAAGTTAATAGTCTTTATTATGGGGATAGCCTCCTGCTATTATTTCATTTTATATACACTTATAGTTATACGGTAACTGTCTTGCTCACACGCCCACACCTATCCTATGTACTGCTATATTTACCTGCTTATCAACTATGTGACTGTAATATCGCTATTTCTTTAAATTTCCCGGACACGTCCCCCTCTCCTCCCCCAATATTAAAGCAGCTCTCATCTGCTGATCTACCCTTATCAAATGGTCCAAGTGTGACCTCCATGTAGCTACTAACTGTGACAAATTTACATATTTTCCTGGCCCATGAGAGGTCCACGCCATAACCACATCAATTCTATACCCCTCAAGAAAAATGAGGTTTCCTTTTTGTATGTTTTACCTTACTATTGGCAATTGACAATTCACTATTTCCTCGTATGCTTCAAGCTATATATTTGGTTTGCAAACAATTTTCCCCACACAGTTATGACTAATTTTGTTTGCATCACATAAGGCATTGATTCATTATTCAACTACTGTAACATCTCAGCCTGGCATTGTTTTATATCTTCATTATTTTTGTCAATATACCAAAACCTCAATAAAAAAAAATTGTTAAAAAAAAAAGGCACCTTTAAGGGACCCTTGGTAGTTTATTCTAGATTAGGCTTTTTTTTATTATGGGGTGTTTTTTTTTTTTTTAAAAAAGGGTATTAGAATTAGGGATGGGCGAATGTGTAAATTTCCAAATTCGAATGTTAGAACGAATGTTATTACCAAAATTCTAATTACAAATCCGAAAGTTGATACGAACGAATATTCTTAAAAATTCTATAATCTAATGCAATTTACAGTTTTCAAATGTCACTTTCGAATTCGAATGTTTATAATTAGATTGAATGTCCACATTCGAAATTTCGAATTTAACATTCTATTTAACAAATACTATTCAGAAGTTCAATAGTTCATGTGGTAGGGAATCTAGTAAATTGATACATAATAGATACAAATATATCATTTTGAATGTTTCTATATAGAATATTGCATAATTTGAATATTACATTTAAAGAAAGCATTAGAAATACTATTACAAACATATAAATTCGAATTTTTCGAATTCGAATATTTCATAATTTGAATATTACATTTAAATAAAGCATTATAGAAATACTATTACAAACATATAAATTCGAATTTTTCGAATTCGAATATTGCATAATTTGAATATTACATTTAATGTTTGTGTGATGGGAAGGGAGCGCTTAAAGCTTAATAGGAAAATAAGATATTAGATGGCGTATAGCTGGGATGAGATGTGAGTTACCGTAGTCTAAAATTTAATACAACAGATAATATTACATTATAAAATAACATGGATCCATGATAAAAAAGAATTAAAAACGAATTAAAAACAATAATAATGCAGACCTAAACAAATAGTCTAACAGTATACCAGGTCTGCATTATTATTGTTTTTAATTCGTTTTTTTAATTCTTTTTATCATGGATCCATGTTATTGTATAATGTAATATTATCTGTTGTATTAAATTTTAGACTACGGTAACTCACATCTCATCCCAGCTATACGCCATCTAATATCTTATTTTCCTATTATGCTTTAAGCGCTCCCTTCCCATCACACAAACTCTGTATCTTTCAGTCCGCTAGGGGACTATTTAGGAGGAGAGCATTAGGACTCTACAGCGCTTAGTTTACAACTTTTCTATCTTTTGGAATATTACATTTAAATAAAGCATTATAGAAATACTATTACAAATATATAAATTTGATTTTTTCGAATTCGAATATTGCATAATTCGAATATTACATTTAAAGAAAGCATTAGAAATACTATTACAAATATAAATTCAAATTTTTCGAAACAAATATTTTCTAATGTAATCGTAAAATTCAAAACCAAACATTTGAAAATCGAATGTTAGAATGTTATGTAAACATTCGAAATTTGATTCGAACGAACGAATGTGTTAAAATTCGTTTCATTTTTCGAATGTTGCAAAACATTCACCCATCCCTAATTAGAATGGTAGTTTTTTTTATTTTTTGTAATGGTAGGTTTTTTATTTTTTGTGATTTTTTTATTTTTTTTATTTTTTGTAATGTTAGGTTTTAGTGTAAGGCAGTTTAGGTTTTATTTCACAAGTAAGTTTTATAACTATTTACTAACTATATACTAACTAGTCTACCTAATTAAAATAAATACAAACTTACCTGTGAAATAAAAATAAAACCTAAGCTAGCTACAATATAACTATTAGGTAAGGTAAGTATTATTTAATTAATAATAGTAAATTTAATTTTGATCTATTTTTATTATGTTAAAGTTAGGGGGTGTTAGGGTTAAGTTTAGGGTTAGGTTTATAGGTAGGTGTAGGGGTTAATAGTTTAATTTAGGTTTTTGCGATTTGGGGGGCTGGCGATTAAGGGGTTAATAGGTATTATTTTGTTAATAATTTTAATTTTAATTTAGCTATATTTTAATTATCTTAAAGTTAGGGTGTGTTAGGTTTAGGGTTAGGGTTACGTTAGGGTTTGGATTACGTTAGGGTTAAGTTTAGGGGTTAATATAGTTTAATTTTGGTTGTTGCGATGTGGGGGGCTGTTGGTTTAGGGGTTAATAGGTTTATTTAGTGGTAGTGATGTGGGAGGCCAGAGGTTTAGGGGTTATTTATTTAGTTGTGGCGATGTTGGGGAGTGGCGGAATAGGGGTTAATAACTTTAATATAGTTGTGGCCATGTTGGGGAGCGGCAGAATAGGGGTTAAAAACTTTAATATAGTTGTGGCGATGTTGGGATGTTGCGGAATAGGGGTTAATAACTCTAGTATAGTGGCGGCGACATCTGGAGTGGCAGATTAGGGGTTAATAACTGTAGGCAGGCATCTGCAATGTCAAGGGCAGCAGATTAGGGGTGTTTAGACTCTAGGTTTATGTTAGGCTGTTAGGTTTAAACTGTATTTTCTTTTTCCCCATAGACATCAATGGGGCTGCATTACGGAGCTTTTGTTTTCGCGACCGCAGGTGTTAGACTTTTTTTTTGCTGGCTCTCCCCATTGATGTCTACGGGGAAAGTGTTCACGAGCACATAAAACGCAGCGCTTGTTTTGTGTGTGGTATGGAGCGTAAAATCTTCATATCGCCAGCGCAAGCAGTGTTTTTAAAAACTTGTAATGACAGCGCTATAGGGGCTTAAATAACGCCACTTTTGTTGTGTTCTTTACTTTCCCTATATCGCTCAAAACTCGTAATCTAGGTGAGTATTAAGTATGAATATTGCATATATATGTTTTTATATCTTTTCATCTACTTAATGCAAAGGGCTCTGATGAACTTATATATATATGTGTGTGTCTATATATGTGTACATATATATTTATGTGTTTATATATGTACAGTAAATGTCTGTGAATACATATAAGCACATATAAATACATAATAAATATATTCACATATATAGACATAT
The DNA here is from genome assembly GCF_027579735.1 of Bombina bombina. Classification (NCBI taxonomy): domain Eukaryota; kingdom Metazoa; phylum Chordata; class Amphibia; order Anura; family Bombinatoridae; genus Bombina; species Bombina bombina. The sequence continues at coordinate 974,182,396 of NC_069504.1, forward strand.
CTATATACATACAAATAAATCTTTAGCGATGTATCTGAATGTATCTATATGTTAAAGTACTTTGGCAGCTTTTTTTTTCTAACACTCAAGATTGCATATCTTTGAGCTCTTATAACTTTTTTGTGCAATTTTCATTAAAATAATTTTTATTAGACAGTGTTAATATGAGTGTAAGTGTACTTTGTAATGTATTTTTGAAGTGTTTTGTGCAACATTTTTGTTTCGGAAAACAGTTAACCACAACTCTGATATTGCGGTAAGGATTGAAGTGTAAATGGCGATTGCACTTGCGCAGTTGTGATTTTGCTCAACTTGTAATATCAGCACAATTAAAAAGGCTTGCGGAAAGCGCAATATCATTTGCGCAAAACAGTTTGTGCCTCACTTGTAATATAGCCCTTAGTAGTGGTTAATGAAACCATTTTGCAAAATATTTTCATTATTTATTTTGCCTCTTTTCATTAAATTTAGCTCTGAAAATTGAGCAATTTCTACTTCTCAGAACATGAAAAGCCCCCTGCTGCCTTCTCAAGGCTAACCCTACTACATATCTTTGCTCCACCAAATAAGACACATTGTTGGTGGAGTTTTGCAATTGAAAAATAATTGCAACAAAAAGGATGTTAATTTTGTTTTAAAAGCTTGGCTGATATTATGTTATTCCATAGGCCCCTTTGAAAAAGCTCAGGCGAAACACGCCCGAGTGTACATGGAGTTAATTATTAATTTCTTATCTTTTACATGTCTCTTTGATACTTAATTTGGTAACACTATATTGCCACTTAGAGCGTGACTTTGCCCAGACTTATTTGGCAATAATTGTGGAGATCCACCTAGATAGAGAATAACCATAAAGCCCACTTATTTCCCACACTTGTGGGGCTTACAAACTCATAGACTTTAACAAACCAGGGATCTTTGACTCGCTGGGTGATTCTCAATAGGCCTCTAAGTTTACTTCTGCTCTAGGATTATTTCAGATATTGATTGTATCTAATACTCAGCAAGATTACAAGTTGTGCGCTAAACCCGGCGCATAAATAATGCTAAATATTTAGCGGTATCACACTTTCCATAGCGCTGCCATTACAAGTTACAGAAAAACCTTGTGTTGTGTGTTATGGTGCGTTAAGCTCCATACCGAAAAAAAGCCAAGGCCTGACTTGACGTGCTTGTGCACGTTTTCCTCCATAGACATCAATGGAGAGAAAGTGTTAGAAAAAAATTAACAGCTGCGATTGCGGAATGGCGATCACTATAATGCATTCCCAGTTGATGTCTATAGGGACAAGAAGGTTACATAAAAACCTAGTCTAAATACCCTTAATCAGCCACCCCCGACACTAATTAAAATGATTAACCCCTAATTTGCCGCACACCCGCATCGCTAACACCTAAATAAACCTATTAACCCCTAAACTGCCGACCCCCCACATCGCGACACACTAAACTAAACTATTAACCTCTAAACCCAACACCCGCCAACTTTAAATTTATAACTACCTTTAAATAAATAAAAAACTTAATTGTGAAATTAAAAAAAAATAAGCTTAAACTATAAATAAACATAATATAACTTTTTAAAAAAAACTAAAATAAATGGAAAATAAAAAACCTGTTACAAAATTTAAAAATCCTAACACTACGAAAAAAAATAAAAAAAATAAACAAAGACTAAAATTACGAAAAATAAAAAATCTAAGATTACAAAAAATAATTATCCAAAATAATATTTTTTTTATATAATCTAATACCCCTATAAAAACAAAAAAGCCACCCCAAAATAACCCCCCCCCCTAATCTAACAATAAACTACCAATAGCACTTAAAAAGGCCTTTTGTGGGGCATTGCCCTTAAGAAATCAGCTCTTTTACATAAAAAAATTACAAACTACCCCCTAACAGTAAAACCCCACACCCAACCAACCCCCCAAAATAAAAAAAAAACTAAGTCTAAAAAAACTAAGCTACCCAACACAGTCATAATAATATACTTTTTAGCTCTGTGATTACCTTGTATCTAAGCCTCTGCAGACTGCCCCCATTATTTCAGTTCTTTTGACAGACTTGCATTTTAGCTGATCAGTGTCCTCTCATAAGTAACTCCATGGGCATAAGAACAATGTCATCTATATGGCACACAAGAACTAACGCCCTCTAGCTGTGAAAAACTATCAAATCCTGTCAGATAAGAGGCGGCCTTCAAGGGCTTAGAAATTAGCATATAAGCCTACCTGGGTTTAGATTTCAACCATGAATACCAAAAGAACAAAGCCAATTTGATGATAAAAGTAAATTGGAAAGTTGTTTAAAATTGCATGTCCTATCTGAATCATGAAAGTTTAATGTTGACTAAACTGTCCCTTTAAGCAACTGACAAGGTAAACTAAGGCAATGACAAGTAACTCTAATGAGGATATTTAGAACTGAAGGATATGTAAGAAAGTATCAAACACTATATTAATTTTATTTCAGCAAGTTCAGACAATAACACCAGTGTAATTTTAAGAAAATAAAAATGACCTATGGTTTAGACTCTCAGAATAATTATTTAGTGATAAAGAAGGGTAAAATGGTTAATATGAGAGAGAACTTTTTCAATGGTTCTCAGGAAAAATGAAAGGGATAAGTCTCTAGCAGATGACAATAATCTATTTAGTAACGATATAGATCCTTATAAAGGGATTAGTGGTTATGAATTCCATAAGAACATCATAAAATAGTAAAAAATCTTATTTATTTATAGACATAAAGAAAGTTTTAAAAATATTTGGGATGTCCACTCTTGTATATTAGTGATTGCTTCTTGTTTGCCAATCTTGGGAATCAGTTGCTTAGCACTATTAGAGTGATATTAAACTCTCCCCTTTTTATAATTAGAAACAGATTGTTATTGATATTTTTGATGGAATTTAATTCATCAGTTGTAACGAAGTTGGGCTATAACTTACTTTTTAATATAGTTTTGAAATTCAAATACCCCGCGCTCCTCCACCCACTTCAAAAGTGTTTTTTCTGTAAGCTAATGGTTTGAATTGTTCTACAATCAGCGCTCTCCCCATAAGGCAATTTTTTTTAGCTATAACGCTGATTTGGAGAACAAATCAAACCGTTAGAGAGCTCGATCACACCATTGACCTACTGTCTGCTGCTTTACCTAGCGAGGGAGCACTCTACATGTAGTTGAATGGTGCAATTGGGCTCACCATGTATTCACCCCAAAACTAGTCTAATAATATTTACAGTGGATATTAAAAGTCTACACACCCCTGTTAAAATGTCAGGTTTCTGTGATGTAAAAAATGAGACAAAGATAAATCATTTCATAATTTTTTCCATCTTTCATGTGACCTATAAACTGTACAGCTCAATTGAAAAACAAACTGAAATCTTTTAGGTGGAGGGAAGTAAAAATAATAAAATAAAATAATATGGTTGCATAAGTGGGCAGACCCTTAAACTAATACTTTATTGAAGCACCTTTTGATTTTATTACAGCACTTTATTACAGTCTTTTTTTTGAAAGATGAAGTTCTTCATGTTGAGCTTTCTAGAAGAAGCCTGAAGATTTAGTGCCAATATTGACTGGTATTTGGAACTGTTCACAATTCCCTCTACCTTGACTAAGGCCCCAGTTCCAGCTTAAGAAAAACAGCCCAAAAGCATGATGGTGCCAACACCATGCTTTACTGTGGGTATGGTGTTCTTTTAGTGCAGTGTTGTTTTTGTGCCAAACATATCTTTTGAAATTATGGCCAAAAAATGTAACCTTGGTTTCATCAGACCGTAACACCTTTTTTTTTTTTACATGCTTTTTGGAGACTTTCTAGTGTGTTTTTGCAAAATTTAGCTGGGCTTGGATGTTTTTTCTTGTAAGAAAAGGCTTCCGTCTTGCCACTCTACCCCATATCCCAGACATATGAAGAACATGGGAGATTGTTGTCAAATGTACCACACAGCCAGTACTTGCCAAATATTCCTGCAGCTCCTTTAATGTTGCTGTAGGCCTCTTGGCAGCCTCCCAGACCAGTTTTCTTCTTGTCTTTTCATCATTTTTGGAGGGACGTCCAGTTCTTGGTAATGCCACTGTTGCTCCATATTTTCTCCACTTGAGGATGACTGTCTTCACTGTGTTCCATGGTATATCTAATGTCTTGGAAATTCTTTTGTACCCTTCTCCTGACGGATACCTTTTAACAATGAGATCCCTCTGATGCTTTGGAAGCTCTCTGCGTAGGATATGACTAAGAAAATGTCATGAAAGACCTACTAGAGCAGCTTAACTTTATTTGGGGTTAATCAGAGGCACTTTAAATGATGACAGGTGTGTACTGACTCCTATATAACATGATTTTGAATGTGATTGCTTAATTCTGAACACAGCTACATCCCCCATTATAAGAGGGTGTGCACACTTATGCAACCACATTTTTTATTGTTTACTTCCCTCCACCTAAAAGATTTCAGCTTGTTTTTCAATTGAGTTGTACAGTTTATGTCACATTAGTGGTGGAAAAAGTTCTGAAAGTATTTATCTTTGTCTCTTTTTGTTACATAGAGAAAAAGGAAGCAGTCCCGCTTGTAGTGTAGAAATAAAAAATTACTTTATTGCACAAACATTAAAAGCATGAAAGGGTCCAGAAATTCATCATAATACAAAGAACGTAGCACCCAAATGACTTAAATGTTTCGACACTGAGCCGTTATCATAGCCTAAGGTGCTACACATGATACTGAGTTTAAAAATGTCTGTAGTTTACCTGATAGGTTAAGAAACTTAATTGAAAGGTACGTCCTCCATTTGATGTCTTTGCAAAATACAACCCATAATATGCAGCCACAGAGAAAGTTACAGAGAAAGTTAACCCTGAACACAGCTGAAACATTCTTAACAGTATACAAAATATATATATTGTTCCATTGCGAAATTAGCGGTCAGACAAAATTCAAATCTGACACTTATGGCATTCAGAATACATTGAAGTGTACATCCACATAGATTATGCTGGAAAAATTAAATGATTGAACATATGCAGGATATATAAAAACATACAAATCTATCCAATGTACAATACATATTAAAACAGATACTTAGACAAATTGAGGGAATCATGCATATGCATATATATATATATATATATATATATATATATATATGTACAATTCTCTCTATTTGTCTAAGTATCTGTTTTAATATGTATTGTACATTGTATACGTTTATATATTCTGCATATGTTTCATATTCAGATTTTTTCATATTCTGCATTTGGGGCCCTTGACTTAACCATTGATCAGCCCCCCCCCCCCCCCCCCCCTTTGACATGTGCAATTTTTGACCAAGTGACTAAAACGTACAGTATATGCACTTTATTAAGTGTAGTCAAACTTGGAAATGTTGTAAAGGTAGTAACACACAAACACAGAAACACACAGACACACTCATACACTGAAACATACACACTCACACATAAGGATTCACATATAGACACTCTAGCAGATACGCAAGGAAACACACTCAGACACAGACACCCAAACAGACACTCAGCACTTGCTTACATTGACCTGACAAGTAATGAGGTAGACTACAGTTTTGTAAAAAATGGAGATTTATATAACAAAATATGGAGTTCTGATTATCTTTTTGTCAAGTAAGATGCCAACTAAATTATGACAACATCATGCAGTGGCTGAAAGGAAGGGCCCTGAACTGCCTAAAAAATAATTTAAAGGTTAAATGCTGGATTGATGACTTCTGGAAAGGTCTCATTAGTTTTGAAGTTTGTAGAAAGATGTGAATAATCAGTAGTAAGGTCAAAATGTCCTAAAAAGGAACAGACAATGGACACACATACACACAAACTCAAACACAAACTTGCACATACACCCAAGGAAACACCGAAAGAGACAGCTTTAGAAAACACACTAAGACATACACACAAACACAGAGACACCCACAGAAAACACACAAAGACATACACACACAGAGAGACAACCACATAAAACACAGAAAGACATATACACATACACCCTCACTGAGACATCCACAGAAAACACACAAAGACATACACACACTCTCACAGAGACACCCACAAAAAATGCACAGACACACACCCTCACAGAGACACCCACAGAAAACACACACCCTCACAGAGACATCCACAGAAAACACAGACATACATACATACACACACCCACCCTCACAGAGACATCCACAGAAAACACAGACATACACACCCACGCTCACAGAGGCATCCAGAGAAAATACACAAAGACATACATACACACACCCTCACAGAGATACCCATAGAAAAAGCACAAAGACATACACACCCACCCACCCTCACAGAGAGACCAACAGAAAAAAAAATACATACACACTCATAGAGACACAAACAAAAGCACAAAGACATAAACACAGACACCCACAGAAAGACTCACAGGAGGTAACATTTCTGCACATTGCATCCCCTAAATCAACAGTGTGTGACATGCATGATAAAAAAAAATCAGAAATTAAGAGATTACTTTTTAAAGAATCATATTTGTAAATGTGCAAGCAAACATAACTATGTGAATTCAAAATTGTACATTAATGATCTGGGTAGATGGCTAGATGAAGAAAAGTACTTTTAAAAGGTTGACATATGTTTGTTTCCCTCCCCCCATTTTCCCCAACCAAGAGCACCACTTCAAATATAGTGTACAAATGTTCCCATCTGTCAGCTGTACTTATGGATTTTGAAAATGCTGTACTCTATATGGTCTTGGTGGAAGCATAAGCTGTGGTACTCATACCATTAGATCTGGTTAAATGCAGGATTTAGGCTTGTTTGTATGTATTTCAGCTGTAGTGTAAACCGAACAGTTTTAAGTTAACCTGTCTCATTTCAAACACTGAGCAATCTTAGTCTGAAAGTATAACATTTTATGCAGATGTAAAAATCTTAGATAAAATGCCTCCTTGCATCTGGAAAGTCCTTGCATAAACAGGCAGTAAACTGGAATGTAATATATATATATATATATATATATATATATTTTTTTTTTTTTTTTTAAAAATGCATATCTGCCAAAAGGGCACCTACCATTTGTGTAATGAGGAGGAGACATTTCTGCAATACTTTAAATATAGAATTTCTACAGCATTGTCAAATAATCATAAATACACAGCTGCTAAAAAAATTGTTTTTATGGACCCCTGGCCCCACCATACAACTACTACCACACTGAAGTTACAATCCGAAATTGCACAAAGAAATAAAAAACATTTACTAAGTAAGTCCTACCTCTGCAAATGAAAGTGATCTGCCGTCTGACTCAGGCACACACTGTACAAACAAAGTGCCAAGTCTGTCTCACACTGTGCATAGTGGTTTAGTGCACACTCAGAAATCCTCTTAAATGCTAATACTTTACTCCTTGTAATAACATTTACCATGCTCAATTAGCACTCTGCTGTAGTACCCACTGGTGGGTGCCAAAATGTAAAAAAAAATGGCATCCAGCAGCAGTTCGAGCAGTGCAAGTAGGTATTTGAATCCCAAGGGAGCTTCTGGCTGTAACAAGTACAGGATACTGCCAGGGAAAGGCAGATTGTAATTTAAAATGGGTGCTTGAGGTATCAGAATAAAACCCGGAGACCGGTGTGGTAAAGCAGTACTGCTAATTTTCTCTCTTGACAAGGGATACACTCCATTAACTTTACCTCTTCAAATTGGATATCGATTGGTAATATCTGTGTTATCCCTTGTTTTTGCTTGTTAATCACTGTGGAGTATTATTATATAACATGAAGGGTCCTGCACAACAGTTCTTTTCACTTATGCCCACTGCAGCACGCATTAACCCTGAATATGACTGTGAAAAAATATTTTCAGGTGACAAAGTGACATTGTCTCTGAGACTCTGAGTACTTTGTTTGATTCTATGGAAAATCTGTTTAAAGAGAATAAGACAAAATGGGACATTTGGACATTTGAAAATTATGTTGAAGTTATGATATATGATTCCCAGGGGACTAAGAATTTATAAATCCCCCCACTTTTGAGGCAGATGTAAAGGACAAGGATTTTGTTATCTCCTGGAATGACGTTTTGTCTGAGTGTTCCTCTTGTCTCATGCTATTATTAATTAGGTATAGAACACAACATCTGAATAATATTAAAATGGAGATGGATGCTTTACAGCTAGAATTAAATAAACGTAGTTCAGACCCAGACTTTGCTAAATTTGATGGTATCTTACAGGATTCATTAGCCCATGGTAAACAACTTATTATGGAGAATAAACATCTAAAATTCATAAGAGATAAAACAGGCTGACAAATTCTGTATATATTTGGAGTAGAAAACAATGTAATGATTATAGATGCAGCATGCCACAATCTAAAAACAAAAGGGGCAATTGCAAGCATAGGAACAGACAATCTAAGTGTGTAACTTTTTCAGATAGTGAGATAGAGTGGTCATCAGATGACAGACAATCAAGCACAGAGGACAATGTATGCACACAAATGCAGACTAATACAAATACTAATCAACAACAAGGTATCTTGAAACATCCACAGATAAATCTAGTAAGTGCTAGTGCTGGTTCAAACCAAGGCGAAAGACCTAAAGAAAAACCTGTCAATAAGGAAGGGAATAGTAATTCGAAATACATTCCCAGTTATGTTCACAGCAGCGCAATTGCAGCACATGCAAGCAGTTCAAATAGTTGTGAACAAACTTTGTTGGATCAGGTTTTTCCATTAGGTCAGGATCCTCAGGGAGTAGGTGGCCCAACATCGGGCACTCAGGGCACCCAGGAGAGGTACCAGTTGAGTGGCAATCCTATCCAAAGAAAATACAAGTGAACAATGTTATAAATCTATCTTCTACAGAACTTACTTGTGAACAACTTGGAGTCCTGGGATTTGGTTTGGGTTTCGCATCCACTACCACTACCACTATGATCAACATTAATTAATTTATCAGGAATGTCACACTTAAGAAACATTTTTCATTTAAAACAGACACACAATAGAATGTGCTGGGAGTCTGTAATGTTCAAACTCTTCTGACACTATTTTACATTAGGACACTATACCTTTAAGAAAACTCCTCCCAGTATGTCTATTTAAACTCAACTAAACCATTAATCAATGCTTGATTACTGCTGCATATGCCAGTATATTTTGCTCCTACATATCTACCTTATAGGCACGCTCTCTTCATCTAGGAGCCTGCATCAAGCTAACTGAACTACAGCTCTTCGGCTCAACACCAGCTGTTCTACCTTGAACTCACTTACAGAGTTTGTCTCCGCCTACCTCTTTCCAGATCTCAGCAGAACTTCACTGCCGCCTCGCTTGGATTTGTTTGTGAAAGCTTCCTGCAGCTTTGTATCCTACTTCGCTGTACAGATGACTTGAGATCAAATCTTACCTTTCAGGATTGTAAAGTCTGTATTGTTCCGGTAGCGGAAAGACTGCTTCTGCAGTACTTCAAATTTTACTTACCTGCGAATTGTCATTTTCATTCAGATTCCACTATAATTTAACAACTAACTGTTATTTTTGTTACAGACTGTTCCATCATTCTGCTCAAGGTGTTCTTATATATTAAGCTAATCCTTAGGACTTTATCATAAACCTATCCACACTGGCGAGGATACATTTTGTGCTCCCCCCATTACTTGCTGGATTTTACAAAATGTTACAAAGAGGCACTAAAAAAAAATAAAGATAATTAATGTATCTATAATTATAGATATATACAGGTGGCCCTCGGTTTACAACGGTTCAATTTGCACCATTTCAGAAAAACAACCTTTTTTTCCAGTCATGTGACTGCTATTGAAAAGCATTGAGAAGCAGAGCATTGATTAAAATAGCCAGTAGGTGGAACTGTTCGCTTGTGTTGCAGCAAAGCCAATCAAGCTGAAATTAATCAGTTTAACCAGACCTGAGCTATCGAGCAGATTTCAAAGGAACAAGATCTTCCTGTCTATAAATCAGTCCAAATTGGAATGCATAGAAAGAACTGTTTGCAGAAAAATGCAAGTAAAGTCTGTTTTGTGGGATTATTTTATTAGGTTTATAATGCTGTTTAGCAAATGTTTTTGTTCATTTAACTTAGTTTAATTATATATTCTGTGTTGTGTGATTATTGTATTAGGTTTATAATGCTATTTAGCATTTAAAGTCTTCATTTCAAAGCTTTAAAAATAATGTATTAGGTGTTACTTATGACAATTTTGAGAGGGGCCTGGAACCTAACTCCCTCACTTCCCATTGACTTACATTATAAACTGGGTTTCAATTTACAACGGTTTTGATTTACAACCATTTCTTCTGGAACCTAACCGTGGTGTAAACTGAGGGCTACCTGTATATATACACATACACACACCAATATATATTTATATAAATATATATATATATATATATATATATATATATACTGTACTGTATGAGTGTATAGATAGATAGATAGATAGATAGATAGATAGATAGATAGATAGATTGATAGATAGATAGATAGATAGATATAGGGTATATACTGTATACTGTAGATTAGGATATCCTGATACCCTGTTACTGGTACTGTAATTGCAGGGATATGGGACACTATATATTTTATATATACGGTGGGGCAAAAAAGTATTTAGTCAGCCACCAATTGTGCAAGTTCTCCCACTTAAGAAGAGGAGAGAGGCCTGTAATTTTCATCATAGGTATACCTCAACTATGAGAGACAAAATGTGGAAACAAATCCAGACAATCACATTGTCTGATTTGGAAAGAATTTATTTGCAAATTATGGTGGAGAATAAGTATTTGGTCAATATCAAAAGTTCATCTCAATACTATTTATATATCCTTTGTTGGCAATGGCAGAGGTCAAACGTTTTCTGTAAGTCTTCACAAGGTTGTCACACACTGTTGCTGGTATGTTGGCCTATTCCTGCATGCAGATCTCCTCTAGAGCAGTGATGTTTTGGGGCTGTCGCTGGGCAACACGGACTTTCAACTCCCTCCAAAGGTTTTCTATGGGGTTGAGATCTGGAGACTGGCTAGGCCACTCCAGGACCTTGAAATGCTTCTTAGGAATCCACTCCTTCGTTGCCCGGGCGGTGTGTTTGGGATCATTGTCATGCTGAAAGACCCAGCCACGTTTCATCTTCAATGCCCTTGCTGATGGAAGGAGGTTTGCACTCAAAATCTCACGATACATGGCACCATTCATTCTTTCATGTACATGGATCAGTCGTCATGTTCCCTTTGCAGAGAAACAGCCCCAAAGCATGATGTTGCCACCCCCATGCTTCACAGTAGGTATGGTGTTCTTTGGTTGCAACTCAGCATTCTCTCTCCTCCAAACATGACGAGTTGTGTTTCTACCAAACGGTTCTACTTTGGTTTCATCTGACCATATGACATTCTCCTAATCCGCTTCTGGATCATCCAATGCTCTCTAGCATACTTCAGACGGGCCCGGACATGTATTGGCTTAAGCAGGGGGACACGTCTGGCACTGCAGGATCTGAGTCCCTGGTGGCATAGTGTGTTACTGATGGTAGCCTTTGTTACGTTGGTCCTAGCTCTCTGCAGGTCATTCACTAGGTCCCCCAGTGTGGTTCTGGGATGTTTGCTAACCGTTCTTGTGATCATCTTGACCCCACAGGGTGAGATCTTGCATGGAGCCCCAGATCGAGGGAGATTATCAGTGGTCTTGTATGTCTTCCATTTTATAATTATTGCTCCCACAGTTGATTTCTTCACACCAAGCTGCTTGCCTATTGCAGATTCAGTCTTCCTAGCCTGCTGTAGGTCTACAATTTGGTTTCTGGTGTCCTTCGACAGCTCTTTGGTCTTCACCATAGTGGAGTTTGGAGTGTGACTGTTTTAGGTTGTGGACAGGTGTCTTTTATACTGATAACAAGTTCAAACAGGTGCCATTAATACAGGTAATGAGTGGAGGACAGAGGAGCCTCTTACAGAAGAAGATACAGGTCTGTGAGAGCCAGAAATCTCGTTTGTTTGTAGGTGACCAAATACTTATTTTCCACCATAATATGCAAATAAATTCTTTCCAAATCAGACAATGTGATTGTCTGGATTTGTTTCCACATTTTGTCTCTCATAGTTGAGGTATACCTATGATGAAAATTACAGGCCTCTCTCATCTTCTTAAGTGGGAGAACTTGCACAATTGGTGGCTGACTAAATACTTTTTTATATATATATATATATATATATATATATATATATATATATATATATATATTTATACATACACACACACATATATATATATATATATATATATTATATATATATTTATATATATACACACATACATTCACACACACATATCTATATATATACACACATATACTGTATATATATATATATATATATATATATATATTTATATATCTATATATATATATATATATAAATCTCTCTCTCTCTCTCTCTCTCTCTCTCTCTCTCTCTCTCTCTCTCTATATATATATATATATATATATATATATATATAATATAAAGTCCCATCAAAGAAAAAGGCACTCACTGGTCTTCATTAAAAATTAACATTTAATTCATCATATTAAAAAAGACATAACGTTTCGGTGTGCAGTCACACCTTTGTCAAATGCCAAAATTGAACTCCAAATCACGGACCCAAAAAAAGCATATAACATTACATACCTCCACCTGTCTTATATGTTGTCCCTAGTCACCCATTAAAATCGTCAGTTCCGCCATACTGGCTCCTGGTGACATCATCATGGTAACATATACACGTAGGTAAACCTACTCCTATCATTATGTGTGGGGATGATATGAGTGCAATCATATACGACATCCTGAGTGCCATATGATCATGGTGAAACAGAGCTCCATATGAAAATTTTCACAGAGTACCTAGGCTATGGCATAACACAATTGTCATAAGTATAAAGAATGAAACACCATTTATTCGTAACGATATAAGAGTGCATGTGAATCACAGCCATACATGACGTGGCATGGTCAGCAATGATCCCCAAGCATTTCTATGAAGCACTGATATGATCCCACCACAAAGAAGAAAAAATCTGAATCGATCCGAACCGAACCAAATTTTTTCGCCATGCATATGTCTAGTAACAGAGCGCCCCGTGCGTTAGGGAGGAGGAGGAGCAGCTTTTACCGAGCAGCTGGCACTGACTGAGCTAAATTCACCTTAGAGGGAAGAAACGGTGCTGCTGGGTCCTCGCAAGTGGCGGATCTCTAGGGCCTGGTGGCCGCAAATGGTTTATTATTATTATGTGACCTTTGGGACCCTGGAAGTTCCGCCACTGATAAAATGTATAAAATATCGATAAATAAAAAAAAAATCGATGCGCTCCAAAGTTTGCCTTTATGCAAGCGCTGGGTCTGTCTATCTATAGGATTTCAATGCCAGTCTGATAAAATATTATTTGTTATTTATATTACTTTGTGAGTAAAGTGTGTTATGTCTACGATTTCACAATTGTAGTTACTAAACGACATAATCTGCTAATAATTTTGTTTCAGCTTTATACAATACAATATATTGCTGCATAATTATCAGCTACAAAACATAAATCACAACTCCATATTTAGACCTCAGGCAAACTAACTTATTATTCTGAAGTTAGTATATTGCAGGTCCCACTGTTCATTTGCTGGAATCACGAACATTTAAGGAGGTTTGTGATGTAGTTACTCTGGAGCCTTTGGCTTCAGATACTAATGTAGCTACCGGTAAAGTGTACAGTGGGGCATCCTTAAAGGATAACTCTAAATTCTACCCAATTCACAACAGGGAACCAGTGATAGAAACCTTTTGTAGTCAGGTTGAGGCTGACTTACAGGCTTTGAGAGATAGTCCAGATCCAATAAAAAATAATTTATCAAAGAAACAAAGGGATGCTTTGAAGTCTCTACAACAGGATAACACTATAGTAATACGCCCTGCGGATAAGGGTGGTACAACAGTAGTTATGGAATGGGTGGACTATATCTCGGAAGCCTTACGTCATCTAGGAAATACATGTGACTATTTGGTCTTGGAGAAAAACCCTACGGCCCGAGTATAAAAGGGAATTAAACATATTTTGGATGATGGGTTGGAACATGGGTTCCTGGATGAACGAACAGCTCAATATCTCAATGTTAAATTTCCCAGGATACCCATGTTCCACCATCTTCCAAAAGTCCACAAAGCCCTTGAAAATGTTCATGGTCATCCAATAGTGAGTGGCATTGATTTACTGTTGAAGCGACTTTCACAGTGGCTTTATGCCATTCTCCAGCCTATGGTAGTAACACTGTCATCATATACTAGGGATTCTAAACACATCTTGAATCTGGTTAACAATTTTAAATGGGAGTGCTCGTATACATGGATTACTGTAGATGCAGTCTCTCTGTACTCCTCAATACCCCATGACAGGGGGATCGTAGCTGTAGAGTATTTCCTCAGTCATTTTTCCGAATACACATCTGAATTTAAGGCATTTGTCATTCGTGTGCTGACCTTTTTACTAACCCACAATTTTTTCAGTTTTGAGGGTAGTTACGTGGGACCACCATAAGGGGGAAATTTTCCCCCTCATATGTGAAAATATACCTTGGATGGTGGGAGTTTGTCCACATCTTTGGAGTTAGTAACTCCTTTAGATCACATATACGCTTTTTCAAGAGATATATAGATGATCTGCTTTTGTTCTGGTCAGGCTCCACTGAATCAATTGGTTCTTTGATTGAGTGGCTAAATGATAATGACATAGGCCTACGATTCACTTTTTGTATTTTATTCCAGTAATATTAACTTTTTGGATCTATGTCTGGTTGGTAATGAAGATGTTAACATCAATACCAAGGTGTTTCGCAAACCTATTTCTGGCAACACTTTGCTACATGCCTTCAGCTGTCATCCTAAGAATACTTCTTATGCAGTAGGGTCAGTTTACCCGGCTTAAAAGGAACTGCAGCAGACAGCTACTATATATAAATATAGTATTGCAAAAATAGGCACTCACTGGTCTTTATAAAACTTCACATTTAATATAGAAAATTTTAAAACAGAGCATAACATTTCAAGACCACACTGGTCCCTTTGTCAAATGCCAAATATAATACCAAACAATCTTACCTACTAAAACACAGTATACACCACCTAATATACCCAGGGTCTAATTATCGTATCCCCATCAGCTGAGCAGCTGAACGGAACTCTGACGCTGTTTGCGTTCCACGGAGCACATTGTGTTCCAGTGACGTCACCGTCACCTGATACGCACTTCCTGATTTGGTATTGACGTTTGCACGCTGCTCCTGACAGCTGTCAGAAATCGCACGTGTGTTGGAAAAGACAGACACAGCAGAACCATCCAGTAGTGCCGTGTATGTACGATATCCCATAATGCAAGTTTGGATCTGACCTCACAGAGACTGTATCAAATGGACGGCTACCATATACCTATATGAATATGACAAAATCCCTGGATCTGATCAACGTCCATTGTGGTACCTCGGTTTTAAATATGAGTTTCTTACCATATTCCTTGATGGCTATGATGCATATTTTGAATAAATGTATCAATATTAATGTTAATATTCTGAATGTTAATATTTTCTGTACATTGTATAGGTCCTCTATTGTTTTTGATAGTTTAGGTTTTTTGATATTGCATATCCCTCACTTCAAATATATGGTTAGACGCCTTATGGGATATCGTACATACACGGCACTACTGGATGGTTTTGCCGTATATGTCTTTTCCAACACTGGGTTTTAATAGGTAAGATTGTTTGGTATTATATTTGGCATACTGGTCCCTTTGGCATTTGACAAAGGGACCAGTGTGGTCTCAAAACGTTATGCTCTGTTTTTAAATTTTCTATATTAAATGTGAAGTTTTATAAAGACCAATGAGTGCCTATTTTTGCAATACTATCTGGATTACTATATGGCACCGTGGCATTAAGAGGAACTGTTTTATGGAGTGCTATATACTGTGTATATATATATATATATATATATATATAAGAGCTAGGAAAGGGAGGGCACTCTCAGGATTTATATACATCAAAGTTAGTTTATTGTTTATAACAACAACGTTAGAAAGTCATAAGGATAGGTCGACATTTCGGCTTACATAGAAGCCTTCATCAAGACAGATGAACAACTGTTAAACGAAGAAGAAAAAATAACAGATTTAAAAACACATAACACAACATCAATACGTAATCCCACCACCAAATTGTTTGCAGGCAGAAAAATAAACCCACAAATAATGAAAATAAACATAGAAAATATAAAAATAAGGCAAACCCATACACATAGCGCTAGGAGATACAACAATACAGTCCCTCCAATACTCTCAATCTGCTCTGGATATACACTGGTGGGGTATATATTATAATCTTAGCAAGCAAACAAAGTGTATGTAACTCAATTGTAGGTAAAACACCATACGGCTGCATAGTTTATGTGTTATGCAAAGTCCGGTATACACTGGCCTGCCATATACATAAAAGACCCTTCAAAAGAGACTAGCAAGTCCCCATACCTCATTAGAAACCGCCTCAGGCTCTGAGACCATATACAGTTGTTCTAATGTTTCAAAGCAGATAGGTGCACCATACATTATACATTATACATTTAGCAACAAAAAGGCACTATATCACTTCCTGATGCGCATTTATCTCGCATCTGACAACCTGACATTGCGTGCAGTAGTCACGCTGGACCCTACCTTCAAAGAAAACCACAACCACGTATACAAGCATGTGCACATCTTAGTATTGCACTCGTAACACTTTCAAAAGACTCAACTAGGTCTACAGTCATGTGCAAACCTTAGTATTGCACTAGTACCCCCTAAGTATATACGCATGTACCTTACCAACATTTGACATTTCAAAATTAAATGATGCATAGTGGTTTGAACACTCCCAGTTTGTTGACACTTTGGGGTGCTACCTTGGTGTGTGCCGTCATATGTTTCGTTCTACTATTATATATCCTCTAGTG